>NC_052352.1:31781849-31796409 GCF_009727055.1 Benincasa hispida
ATAAAGAAAGCAAAGAGGACAAGCGTCCTCTAAAAATTCAAGAGTTAAATTTTGAGCGATTTGGCACACAACCGTAGATGGCATTGGTTCGCATGAAAACGATCGAAGATGTAAAGAGCAACGCAATTGCAGAGGATTCTGAGACAAGGCTGAGAGGTGAGTCTCCGAGCAAAGAATCCTTTTGATCCCCACCGTCGAAGCTCTGTACGAAGGTCACCTCTACCAGATGAGCAAGCCTGAGAGGGAAGCTCTTCTGTTCATCCATTCCACATGCCCGCAAGCAAAACCACCGTCTAGATCTATGTCAAGACATTGACACTCTTCTGTATTTGTTTCTATCTCTTTATCATCACTTGTATTCATCTTCTTAATCTATCATTCACACCATGTATCAGACGCTTAATCATAGTATTGAATGTTATGATCATTTCCATTATCATTTGTCTGTCTATTTCCGTTCATCCATAATTCATTTTCTCCATGATGTTTTCTTAATCCCATGGATAATTAGCAAGAATTAAACAAGTAAATTAATTGGGTTAAGGAAATAATTAATTTTAGTCAAGGCATGCTAGACGACATCTTCACCTGTGAGAGCAGAAGTGAAGATGCCATTCCGCCTATCGAGAGAGGGTTGGGAGAATGCGTTAACTAAAGCAAGAAGTACTTCTAGAGATGGAAGCAACCTTGCATTCACCACGTTCATCCCTGTTTCACCATAGAGATATGGGAACGCGGCCGATCACCGAGAGGGGTACGCTAAAGGAAAGCGGAACCTTAGTTACATATTTAATGTAATTAACAAACTTGCGATGTTTGTACTAGTTATTCTTTCCCCTTCTGATTCATCCATAAAGACTTGCCATCACATACCACGATCCTTTGTATAAACTTCACAGCAAGTCTCGAACTCAGTATCATGTACATCATGTATCTTGTATCTTGCATCACATTAGCTTAGGTTTATTTCCATCGCAATTTATTTTATTAACGCAACTTTAGTTTATCTGCACAATTTTACTTTACTGCAATTTACTTTCCTGTACAAACACACAATCTTTATTAATTGTAAAAATCGATCGCATATATAACAAATGTAACATATTAACGACAACAATCCCTATGTTCAACCTCAGATTAATTTTAGAAACATGCGTTGGAATTATACTTGGTTTTAGCGAAAGGAAACTTGTGACAACGTATAGCATACTACAAGCATTTCATTAATAACGCATACATCTAGAAGTAGTATTGCATAAAGTGTAAATAAGCATAACACAGCATCCACACTCCATTTCCATCTTTCCATGTCATCAAGTTTATGGCAACATGAGCTTGTATGATTCACATTCATCATTGCCCATATCCATATATGCTTAGAGAATCAATTTACGTTGTCACAAGTTCCTTGCGCTGAAACCAAGTATAATTCCAAGCAAGTTTCTCAGAGTAATCTGAGGTCGAACACAGGGATTGTTTTCATTAATGTGTTACTTTCGTGATATATGCGACCAGTTTTACAATTAATGAAAGATTTGGTTTGTACATGAATTTAAATTGCGATAAACATAAATTGTGCTGATAAAATAAAAGTGCGATAAAAGTAAAGTCCTAAACTATTATGATACAAGATACAAGATTCACGATACATGATACGGAGTTCAAGACTGGCTGTGAAGTTATACAAAGGATCGTGATATGCGATGACAAGTCTTTATGTATGGATCAAAAATAGAAAGAATAATTAGTAAAAACAAGCAGCACAAGTTTGTTAATTGCGTTAAAGATGTAACTAAGGTTTCCACTTTCCCTTGGCGTACACCTTCTCGGTGATTGGCCGCGTTCCCATATCTCTATGGTGAAACAGGGATGAACGTGATGAATGCAAGGTTGCTTCCATCTCTGGAAGTACTTCTTGCTTTAGTTAACGCATCTCTCCAACCCTCTCTCGATAGGTGGAATGGCATCTTCACTTCTGCTCTCACAATTGAGGATGTCGTCTAGCATGCTTTAGCTAAACAAAATTTTTCCTTAAACCGATTAATTTACTTGCTCAATTTCTTATTAATTACCCAGGGAATTAAGAAAATATCATGGAGAAAGTGAATCATGGATTAACGTAAATAGACAGAAAGATGATGATGGAAAATGATCATAACAATTAATACTAAGATTAAGCGTTTGATACATGGTGTGAATGATAGAGTAAAGAAGATGAGTACAAGTGATGAAAACGAGATAGAAACAAATACAGAGAAGTGTCAACGTATTGAGACAGATCTAGTCGGAGTTTGCTTGCGGTGTGGTGAATGTATGAAGAGAAGACTTCCCTCTCAGGCTTGCTCGTCTGGTAGAAGTGACCTTCGTATAGAGCTTCAATGGCGAGGTTTGAAAGGATTCTCTGCCCGGAGACTCACCTCTCACCATTGTCTCTTGATTCTTCCCAGATCTACTCCGATTAGGCACTTAGACCAGTCTCTCACTCAGATCAGTATATACACGTATCAATTCTCTCGTATCCAGTATATCTCTTCAATGGAATTGCAGAAGCTATTTATAGGCGAAGCTTTCACTCTTTGCATTGTGGTCCCCACTTTATTGTTAAGGCAGTTCCTGAAATGGTGGAGTAAATATTTCTTCTGTTACGCAATCAATCCTGTCAATAATGCACAACGGTCAATTGTACACACGTCAGAATCCTCCGTAACTATGTTACTCTTTACATCTTCGATCGTTTGCCCCGTATGCGGTGTTGTTTTTTATTACCGCATGCGGTGAAAATTGTGTTGATCGCAAAGCTCTTGATCGATTGATGCATGCGCCATCATTGCATTGATCGTCTCTTCATTATTGATTGATGGCCGCAATGTGACGTAGATGCGTTGTTCAGTTTATCATTGAGCATGAACGCATGAGGTGACTTGATTTCCTGCAAAACAGACTTGAAACATTCTTTTCTACCATCGCAATGGTGTCAGTGGGTGTATTGACAACAATTTATAATTCTCGCATTTCTTAGCCAATTTCCATACTATCGACACAACTTTTCTTCCTTTTGGCAGCAATATCTAAATAAAATAGTATAAATAATTTGTATTTCTACAAGTTATCAGCACTGAAGGGAACAACCTCTCTACTATCCCTAAAAGCGGATAGGAATGAATTCCTTCTTGCACCATATGTCCCCAGTTATCTACCCGGTCTTACTCTTGAAATGGGAGTTTATTGAGCTAGCGTTGTTGATTCAACCCTCACCTATGGAAATCTAAGGATAATCCCGAATAAGCAAGAGTTCATAGTTAGCTCAAGATTAAGGTCAAGTTACCTAGGTCATCGCTTTGAAATAGTCAGTCTTAAATAGTAAATAACTTTATAAAGTAAGAGTGACTGATTTCGTGGTTTGATCTTGTACAAACCCATTTGCACAGGACGCCCCCACTCCTCATATCATAACATGTACGAATTAGGATCACTTCGTTTATAGCACTTTACAACTCTTTGTAACAACTACAGAGTAGGCCGCATCCAATAGTGTTACCAGAATAAGGCACCCAACCTTCTTCATACACTATAGATCATTTTGACTATTTACTTAAACCTGATCCACTTTTATGTCTCCACATAAAGTTCAAGTACTCATGTAATAGCCAAGGGTCTTTTAGGCTTATTGGATTTCTAATAAGCAATACATATATTCAATAACAACTTATTGATTTTTTAGAATAAATTTTATTGTTTACAAACCACAAATTTTAGAACATAAAACCCAACAAACTCCCATTTGGGCTAAAACTCCAGTGGTAACTCATATATATATACAAGACTGAGTTTCTGAATTTTATAGAGAAATACAATAAACTAGGGCATCTCATACCCATGGTTATTTACCTGGTGTTCCTAGTCTTACTAGGTGATTCTCAAACACTTTAGCCAAAAGAATCATTGTAAACATGTTAGTTTACAATAGAATTCTTATTAAACTATATAGGGAATGCATCTTATTCTCAATAATGACCAGGAAGTCATACTTTTCTCCCAGTACATTGAGGTACTCTCAACTCTTTGAGTAAGGCGCATCTGACCTGTCTTAACAACTCTTATTAACAGTGTTAAATAAATCTAGAAATCTTTAAATTTTCTATACTCTGATCTAAACAATTTTTAGCCGTTTTTAAATATCTGAATATTTGCAAATGGCTTTTAACTAGTTTGATTCTTAACAGAAGCTGCTATGAGATTGAACAAACATAATTTTCGAAAATGAACATTTCATTTATAACAAAAGTATATACATTTTGTTCTTTACAAGATAACAAATGCAAGTCAGATTATCATCAAACAGCAACATCTCCCACTGGTTAAGCTGAGCAAGCGGTCCTGAGGAACTAGTTTGCCTATTTAGCTTTCTCTGCTCTCTTCTCAGCTAGGTACTAAGGGCAATTTCTCTTCCAGTACTTTTCTTCGTTGCAGTGGAAACACTTTCCTTCATCTACAACATTGTTCTTGCCTTTCTTTTCAACGGGTTTCTTCTTCCCTTTCCCTTTGTTCTTCTTAACAGGAATACTCTTACTCTGTGAAGAGGAAGCAACATCAGGCCTTTTGGAGGACGTTCCTCCCTTTTCAGCAGTAGTAACATTTACTTCTGATTCCAGACCTTTAGTTCTCAACATAGTCTGCTAAACCTGTAACTCATTCCGCAGAGTAGTCAAGCTATATTCAATTTTATTCATGAGTGCATTCGTGTAGAACTGTAGAAAACTCTTTGGAAGAGATTCTAGAATAAAACCGACTTGACTTCTCTCATCAACATTAAAGTGGACCATCATGTCCAGGACATGTTCACGAACAGAAGCCCCCCTCTCTTTCATGCGGTAGTTGTAAACATACTTTATAACATCATGCCTTAGAGAGGACGGTTGCCCGAACATCCCTCATAGAGATTCCATAATCTCTTTAGCAGTGCCTATATCCTCATGTTTCTAAGCCAAAACATCAGATATCCTAGTGAGGATATAAGTGCGGGCTTTATCATTTGCCCTGATCCATCTATCATGTGCATCCTGAACAGTTCGGTTTGTGTTAGAACTCGGAACGGGAGGACAATCTTCTGTTAAGACGAACCGTAAATCGTCTGTCACCAGTATAGTATTCAAATTTGATTTCTAGGTTGTATAATTATCCCCAATCAGTTTATCAGACGGCAACAATTGTACTATTAAACTTGTCATTCTGAAATTATAAACAAATTCTAAAAGTAAATTGCTTATAAACTCAATCAAGTTTTAGCAAAGTAATAATATACCCAAGATTATTTTTGAAACGATACTATAGCAAGACATTCTTGACTAAATACTATCTCCATAATAACTCATATTCCGATAGTCATTTAGCTACCGCCTTTGGTCAGAAATTACTAACACTTTAATAATTCTGTAAGTGTACCCCTCCATCTTCAGACGTCAGAGGTCGACCCCAACTATACTACCGAAATGGAGAGTCAAGGTTGGGAATGGACCTAAGAAATCCTATCCATTCCTGGAGTTTGAGTTATTTCGAATCCTATGTTACAACCCTCCGTGGGGATAGTCGTCGTTAAACGACTAGCAAAGAGCCGCTTAAAGAAAACCAGCAGGTGCAACATAGGAATCTCATGCTTCAAACTAACGGAAGAGATTGCAGGATATGTTAACACATATCCTTCACCCACTTACTATAAACTACTTCCTCCGTTCATCTTATTATTGACTCATACAAACACTTTTCAAATGGAGGTCACTTCCAGGGTGACACGAAGCGTCATATGAATCTCATGGTGTGAACTATGTGGAGATGTGGCAATTGAAATCTATATATCTAATATGATAGACTTATGTTGGAACCACTTCCCCTTATTACCGAAATCTAGATTTATGCTAAAAAAAACTTTTCGATTGGAGGTCACTTCCAGGGTGACACGAAGTACCGCTTAAATCTCGATTGTGAACTCTTAGGGACGTGGGAGCTAAAAATAATGTATTATATTTGTTATTAATCTCCCACTGAAGTGTTCTAATAACTTTATCATATAAAAGTTATTGAACTCCCACTAAAGTGTTCTATTAATTGTGTAAATTTATACTTAGGTTCTTTTCGGCTAATAAAAACAACCCTAAGTCTAAGTGGTTTATCCAAGTATAACACTTATAAATGGATTTAAACCTACGATATCTAGATGATAAACCGTTTTATTACCTCACATCGCTCGCGTATTGTAACGACCCGACTCCCTAGGACTTAGATAAGGCCATTACTAAAATAAATGCTTGCACAGAATTTAAAAACAACGCTCAGTTATTTGCAATAAATGCTAATTAAATAAGAGAAGTTCAAAAGATGTTTATTAAATGCAATTGTTAAAACAGTTAATAGGTTACCCAAAATTCTTAAAGGCTAATCAAAGGCATATAAAAGAAATAATCCTTAGTAATAAATTTTAAACAGTAAAACCAAATAACAAATTTCAAGATGCGGAAGCGAAAAGGTCTAGTCCCAGTGACACGATCATGAATTCCGCTGCGCCATTGCCCGTGCTTCTTTACCTTTTCCTGAAACATCAACATAAGAAAGGATGAGTATGAAATACTCAGTAAGTAACCCCACCACTGGGGTCAGGCTAGGCATCTTATGTCCTCTAGATACCCGCATATGGCACATAAACACATGAAATAGACAAGATACTGAGTCTTATCCTATTGTAGTTAAGTATGCCCACAAAACTGGTGAATCCCGAAGGAAAACAAAACTGGTGAAATCCCGAGGGAAACACAAAACTTGTGAATCCCGAAGGAAACATAAAACTGGTGAATCCCGAAGGAAACACAAACTGGTGAATCCGAAGGGAAACACAGAACTGGTGAATCCCGAAGGAAACACAGAACTGGTGAATCCCGAAGGAAACACAAAACTGGTGAATCCTGAAGGAAACACAAACTGGTAAATCCCGAAGGAAACACAAAATTGGTGAGCATCTAACTAATCAATGAGGATATTCACACAGTCTCAACGTTCAAAGAATCAACACCGTACAATTCTAAAACATACATGAAATCCTTGGTACCATGGCTCCATCACATACACATAATCCTCAACAACATATTATACAACATTCATGTAAACCTTACATCATAATTCTACAACATATAAGTATGCCTCAACACCAGCAGATCAGACGTCGACATATGAAAACACATACCATCACATACTAACAATCAAGTTCTTAAGTGTGTATTTAAACAATTCAGAACTCATGCCAGAACATACTTTGATTTAGGTCATACTATCAATCAACATGCTAACAATTTACCATAGCATACACTCACCATGCTAGCATACAACTAAAGCCTGACCCGTGGGCAATTCTAGTGGTAAGATTACTTACCTTAAATAAAGTCCAAAAGTTAAGACAAGCGAACAAACTCCTTTCTAGCTTTCCACAACTTTCGCAGGGGACGTAGGGGAATGCCAGGTCACCGCAAATGGTGGGCGCATCCGGACGAAAGGACAATTAAGATCGATGGGACAGAAAGCTGATAGCAGTCAGATCCAAATTAAGTTGACAGCCGATAACGGTCACAGAGTACATCCAGCTTTATCAGTGACAATTATCCAGCACATCAATCAAGAATTAAAGCTGTCCCATCTGAATAACCAGGAAATAGAAGTCGCCTTTCACCTTTTGATGCCCTATAAATACCAAGTACATTATTCAGAGAAGGGGTTATGCAGTTGATTAGTTCACCATTTTTAGTTCACGCCTCTGTCCATAGTTTTCTTTCACCTTTTTAAGGCGGACGCAAGGAAGAGCTTTCACAGGGGACGTAAGGGAATGCCAGGTCACCGCAACATAGTGGGCGCATCCGGACGAAAGGACAATTAAGATCGATGGGACAGAAAGCTGATAGCAGTCAAATCCAAATTAAGTTGACAGCTGGTAACAGTCATAGAGTACATCCAGCTTTATCGGTGACAATTATCTGGCACATCAATCAAGAATTAAAGCTGTCCCATCTGAACAACCAGGAAATAGAAGTCGCCTTTCACCTTTTGATGCCCTAGAAATACCAAGTGCAATATTTAGAGAAGGGGTTATGTAGTTGATTAGTTCACCATTTTTAGTTCACGCCTCTGTCCATAGTTTTCTTTCACCTTTTTAAGGCGGACGCAAGGAAGAACTTGTGCTGGTAGATCGTTTTGGCAAGCTTGGGAGAGCATCGGAAGCTACTAAAACGGAGAGAGGGCCCGACTCCTGCGGAAGCGGGAATATCTTTAGTTCAGAATAGAGATTCCAGTGTAAAAAGCCTCGGTCAGCAAGGAATTACCACCAGGCTCTCTGCCTTAACTTCCATTAACATTTTGTACTTAACTTATATATAAGAATGGAATTTCTTTCTCTATATCTGTTCACTCTCTGTGATTCACGCATGAGTAGCTAAATTAGTTGAATGGGTTGAGAAACATTTAGCTAGCACAACGAGGGAATCTCATTCTGTGTGATTATCTTGTTTATGTATGCTTCATTCGTCTATTAGAGATACTCGGGAGGGTAGTCTAAGGATAGGATCTAGACTTGGGAAGGTCAGGTCAGAATCTAGGTTTGGAAGAACCAGATTAGAATGCATAAACTGGAGATAGGCACTTAGGGATGAGCACTATTTGTTAACACCGCATCGCATGCATCTTAGCAATAAGATATGATTGTATGCGGTCACCTTACTTTCTTGAATTTTGCACCAATGCATAGGACAAGAGTAGAGACTTAGGAATAAGCTCTATGGACATTTTGCATGCAACACTTGCAACTTGCATCCTAGATTTAGGAGCATTGCATTTACATTGGAAAATGACTTGATGTGCATGGTAGTAACATGATCACATAGTCTGACGCATTCCCAAGTAACGCTAGCTAAAGATCTTCTCAACCCGTTAATTGCATACTCATTGCTTCTATCAACGCAACTTTGTTTCTCAAATCCACCACATTTATTTATTTCTTTTTATCAACACAATAACAACCCAACCACTTCATTTATTTACCCAGTTACCGCAAGATTTTCATAAGAAAATTATCCACGCAAACTATTTTCACAAGTCCCTGTGATTGGCCCTGGACCTACCAGGAAACTCAGGGGAATTTACACTTGAATTCCGCTGGGGAAACTTGAATGCACAACGTAATTCCACCAATGCATTTCATCCATATTCCACACTAAATAAAACCATGCATCAAGTTTTTGGCGCCGTTGTCGGGGACTTCGGCAAAATAGTTTGTTAACGCTAGTTTTTTTTTTACTTCTTTGTAGGACTCTCATCTCTGGCGAATTACGACCCGGAGATTGAGAGGACTTTTAGGAGGAGACTGAGGAATCGCCATCAGCGACCACAATCTGATAAAGAAGAGATGGCGGAGCAGCCTAGGAATGAAGCACCAAACAACAACAATGTCATTGCAAATCCAATTCTATTGGCCAACGATCGCAATAGGCCCATTAGGGACTATGCATCGCCAAACCTCTATGATTTCTCTTCGGGAATCATGAGGCCTACCTTAGATGGAAGTATATTTGAAATGAAACCGGTGATGCTGCAGATGATCCAGGCTAAAGGTCAATTCGGAGGAAGGCGTGGTGAGGATTCGCATGCCCATCTCCGAAGTTTTATTGAAATCTGTAATACTTTTGTGTTCCTGGATATCTCTGCTGAGAAGGTTCGACTAACGCTGTTTCCATTTTCTCTCTGGGATCACGCTAGGAAATGTGCTTACTCACTCGAACCAGGGGAAATCACTTCTTGGGAGCAGGTGGTGGAGAAGTTTATGAAGAAGTATTTCCCACCGTCAGAGAATGCCAGACGAAGAAAGCTTATCACTAATTTTGAACAAGACATGGACAAATTACTCAGTGATGCCTGGGCGAGGTTTAAAAGGCTGGTCCGAGATTGTCCACATAATGGGTTTCCAGACTGCCTTTAGATGGAAATTTTCTACCACGGTTTGAATCCTGCTTCGAAGACTGCTGCCAATGCGGCAACAGCTGGTGGTCTGCTTGACAAGACTTATGATAAGGCGAAGAATATCCTGGATCATATCTCCAAGAATCATGAAGACTGGAGGGAGACCGACCAGAGATTAAGACTCAAAAATTCTAACGCAAATAACGGTGCTATTGTTTCACTACAGAACCAAATGACCACAATGATGAACTTGATCCAAGGAATGACGATCAATAGCCCAACACCACAAGGTGGGCAAATCAACACAATAAGTCAAAACACCGCAAGGTGTGCGACTTGCGGTGATGGGCATGTTATGGAAGATTGCCCACAAAACCCACAGTCTGTATATTTTGTAAAGAACAATCCTTTTTCCAACACCTATAACCCCAGGTGGAAAAAACCCAAACTTTTCTTGGAAGAATCCACAACAAAACTTTCAATCTGTGTCACAAAAAAAAGGGCCACCAGGATTCTTTCAATGCAACAACGGTCAACAGAGCAACCAAGCAAGTAGCTCACAACAACCACCGCAATCTTCTTCCCTATAAGGCCTATTGAAGCAATATATAGAGAAAAATGAGACGGTTCTTCAGAGTCAGGCTACGTCCATCCGCAACCTTTAATTGAAAATGGGCCAGATTGTAAATGAGCTCAAAAGTAGACCGCAAGGGATGCTGCTAAGTTCAACCAAGCTTCCACGCAACCCAGGAGGTTCAGGTAAGGAGCAATGCCAGGTTGTGACATTGCGTAGTGGAAAAACTGTGGAGGGAGAAAAGAAGGAGCAGAACAGATCAACCTCCATCGCATCTGAACCTGCAATTGTGGTAATGCAAGAAGAAGAAAAAGAAAATGAAGCATTAGAACCTAAGGTTGCGTCAACCTCAAAGTCAAATGAAATGGGAACCGTGAGAGTCCAGTTACCACCTTTCCCTCAGAGGCTAAAGAAGAAGAAAAATGAAGAGGTACAATTCCAATGCTTCATGTTTATGCTTAAGCAATTACATGTTAACATTCCTTTCAGTGAAGCAATTGAGGAAATTCCTGCCTATGCCAAGTTTCTGAAGAACATGGTAACCAAGAAAAGAGGCGCTGGAAAATTTGCCACGGTGGCACTAATGCAGAGTTCCAAATCTATTATCCCACTGAAGATGAGTGATCCTGGGAGCTTCACTATTCCTTGATCCATAGGAGGACTCTATATTGGGCAAGCCCTGTGTGACCTGGGGGCCAGCATAAATTTGATGCCACTGTCAATCTTTCGACAATTAAATGTGGGGGAACTTGTGCTCACATCCGTGACTCTCCAGTTGGCTGACAGATCTCTGGTTCATCCAGAGGGTAAGGTGAAGGACGTGTTGATCACCATTGATAAATTTATTTTGCCAGCTGACTTCATCATCTTGGATTATGAGGCCGATAAAGATGTGCCCATCATTTTGAGGCGACCTTTCCTATCAACAGTTCATGCTCAAATTGATGTGCACAAGGGAGATATCACTTTGTGCATCAACGGATAGAAGCTTAAATTTAACATAATTCGCGCCATGAAATTTCCTGATGAGGAAGACTTGCCAGATCCAGAAGATGAATTGGATCTGATTGAAGAAGAAAAGTCTGATGAAGAGTATGAAGAAGAGGATGCCAACGCATCCGTAGCTGCCTGCAATGCGATCGTAGCAAAGACAAACAAAGAAGAAGAATCAATCGCAACGTAAGAAGAAGAGCTAAAGGAAGAAAGAAAAATAACGCAACCTTCTCTCGTGGAACCACCAACCCTTGAATTAAAAACCCTACCAATACATCTGAAGTACGCATTTCTGGGGCAAAATGAGAAGCTGCTGGTAATAATTTCCTCTGCGCTCAACGAAGAACAAGAGAATGCGTTGATAAGCATTCTCAAGAAGTATGTGCAAGCAATCGGCTGGACGCTCGCTGATATCCGAGGAATTAGCCCCGCGTACTGCATGCACCACATTCATCTTGAAGACGACCACAAGGCAACCATTGAAAATCAACGCAGATTTAACCCTACGATGAAAGAGGTTGTCAAAAAGGAGATTAGCAAATGGCTGGATGCGGGCATTATCTATCCCATTGTCGATAGCACGTGGGTCAGCCCTGTACAATGTGTGCCGAAGAAGGTCGGAATGACGATAGTCCCCAATGAGAACAATGAATTAATACCGTAGAGGACCATCACTTGATGNCCTGTACAATGTGTGCCGAAGAAGGTCGGAATGACGATAGTCCCCAATGAGAACAATGAATTAATACCGTAGAGGACCATCACTTGATGACGCATCTGTATGGACTACCGCAAATTGAATGTGGCCACAAAGAAGGATCACTTCCCACTGCCATTTATCGATCAAATGTTGGACAGACTAGCAGGGAATGATTTTTACTGCTTCTTGGATGGATATGCCAAGTACAATCAAATCATGATAGCTTCTGAAGACCAAGACAAGACTATATTCACCTGCCCATATGGGACATTTGCTTTCCGTCGCATGCCGTTTGGCCTCTGCAATGCGCCAAGCACGTTCCAAAGATGCATGATGGAAATCTTTTCAGATTTTCTCGAGGAATCAGTAGAAATATTTATGGATAACTTCTCCGTTTATGGGAATACTTATGAAGTCTGCCTAGCCAATTTGGAGAAAATTCTGAAAAGATGTGAAGAGACGAACCTGGTGCTTAATTGGGAAAAATTTCACTTTATGGTGATAGAGGGTATAGTGTTGGGGCACAAGGTCTCTAGAGAAGGGTTGGAAGTGGACAAAGCAAAGATTGACACAATTGAAAAGCTTCCACCTCCAACCAACGTGAAGGCAATACGAAGCTTCCTGGGGAATGTCGAATTCTACAACGATTCGTTAAAGACTTTTATAAGATAGCAAGACCATTGAGTGTGTTACTAGAGGCAGATAGAAAGTTTGAATTTGACAACAATTTCCTCAACACATTTCGAATTTTAAAGGATGCACTGATTACCGCACCCGTCTTAATTACGCCTGATTGGACACTGCCATTCGAAATCATGTGCTACGCAAGCGGGTATGCGATGGGAGCTGCATTAGCGCAAAAGAAGAAAAATATTTTGCATTAAAACCCTGAACCCTGCTCAACTTAATTACACCACCACTGAAAAAGAGCTCCTGGCTGTGATTTTTGCGTTGGAAAAATTTCGGGCATACTTGCTGAGAACCAAGGTACTCGTTCATCCTGATCACTCGACAATCAAATATTTGATGACAAAGAAGGACGCAAAGCCAAGATTGATCAGATGGGTTCTCCTTCTTCAAGAATTTGATATCGAGATAATTGATCGAAAGGGGATAGAGAATCAAGTTGCGGATCACTTGTCCAAACTGGAGAATCCTGAGGTTGATCGCAACGAATCTGAAGTGAGTGTCGTGTTCCTTGACGAGTATCTGTTTCACATAGAAGAACTGCCATGGTATGCAGACATCGTTAATTATTTGGTCTGTGAACAATTTTCTGAAGATTACACCTACCATCAACGGAAGAAGCTCAAGAATGAATGCAGACACTACTATTGGGATTAGCCGAATCTGTATAAAAGAGGTGCAAACCAAATCATTCGATTATGCGTACCAGATGCTACTCAACAACGCATATTCTCACAGTGCCACGATTCAACTTATGGAGGGCACTTTGGAGGACAATGCACTACAGCCAAAGTTTTGCAAAGTGGATTATTTTGGCCTTCATTATTCAAGGATGTTGCTGACTACGCAATGAAATGTGATCAGTGCCAACGCACTGGCAACATTTCATGGAAAAAAACACTGCCAATGAACAACACAATGCCAATGAACACTATCTTGGAGCTGGAATTATTCGACGTATGGGGGATTGATTTCATGGGACCATTCCCTCCTTCAAACGGTAAGCATTATATTCTATTAGCCGTTGACTATGTCTCCAAGTGGGTAGAGGCAATTGCATGTGCCACAAGTGACGCGGCAGTAGTATCCCAGTTCCTGAAGAAAAATATTTTCACGCGTTTTGACACTCCCCGTGCCATCATAAGTGATGAAGGTTCACACTTTGTTAACCAAAATATAAAGGAGCTACTGCGCAAGTACAATATCCTCCACAAAGTGGCCACCGCATACCATCCGCAAATAAATGGCCAAGCTGAAGTGTCCAATCAGGAAATTAAATCGATACTTGAAAAGGTAGTCAAGCCTTCACGAAAAGATTGGGTAATGAAGCTTGATGAGGCTTATGGGCATATCAAACCACATTTAAAACACCAATAGGTATATCCCCCTATGCGTTGGTATTTGGCAAGGCATTTCATTTGTCTTTAGAGTTGGAGTATAAGGCATTGTGGGCGGTCAAGAAACTGAATTTTGATTTAGATAAGGCAGGGGAAGCGAGGAAATTGCAACTGATCGAGCTAGAAGAATTGAGGAACAACACATATGAAAATACGAAGATTTATAAAGAGCACACCAAGCGCTGGCATGATCAACGCATATGCGGTAAGAACCTCCAAGTC
>NC_052352.1:31797570-31834303 GCF_009727055.1 Benincasa hispida
CCAAAATGAAGGCAAGGCACTTGGATCAGCGCAAGGTCAGAAAAAAATAGCAATAAAGAATTTTTTTGTGCAAGGATAAATCTTTTGTCACCCCGGTAGAAAATTTTCTTTTGAAAATAAATCATGTGATGTTCCGAAATTTAGTAAAGTCCTTTTGAAAGTTAAACTTGCAGTCCCTAGGTCTTAAAAATATTTTAAGAATAGACTTGAATAAGACTTAAGGAAATTCTAGTATATAGGATTTGAATGAAGTCTCCTTGAGAAATCTAGGAAAAGAACTTTGCGGTGGACTAGCTAAAGGAATCTTTAGCTTATGCTGGAGGACAAGTATTGTTTAAATTTGGGGGTGTGATAATGGGCAGGAATGCACGTTATCATAGTACTAAGTTATTAAACAATGTTGGATTGCGTTGATGAAAAATGATAAATTGCATCCATTAAGCATAGAATCTATAATATTGCGGTCGCGTGCGTTAGCGTATTGGAACTATTGAATTTTGTATTTTTTGTGCAGAATATGCGTTAACACATTACAGAGATTGCCATCATAGGAATTCATCGGTCGAGCGCAACTTCACCGCAAGACTTTGCGATGATCGTGCTCGCAAATATTCACCAAAGAAGAATCACCGCAACATGGTGGACGCATTCGGACGAAAGGACAATTAAGATCGATGAGACAGAAAGCTGACAACAGTCGGATCCAAATTAAGTTGACAACCGATAACGGTCACAGAGTACATCCAGCTTTATCGGTGACAATTATCCGGCGCATCAATCAGGAATTAAAGCTGTCCCATTTGAACAACCAGGAAAGAGAAGTCGCCTTTCATCTTTTGATACCCTATAAATACCAAGTGCATTCTTCAGAGAATGGGTTAAGTAGTTGATTAGTTCACCATTTTTAGTTCACACCTCTGTCCATAGTTTACTTTCACCTTTTTAAGCCGGATGTGAGGAAGAAGTTGTGCCAGTAGATCGTTTCGACAAGCTTGGGAGAGCACCGGAAGCTACTAAGACGGAGAGAGGGCCGACTCCTACGGAAGCAGAAATATCTTTAGTTCAGAATAGAGATTCCAGTATAAAAAGCCTCAGTCAGCAAGGAATTGCCACCAGGCCCTCTGCCAACATTTTGTACTTAACTTATATATAAGAATGGAATTTCTTTCTCTATATATGTTCACTCTCTGTGATTCACGCATGAGTAGCTAAATTAGTTGAATGGGTTGAGAAGCGTTTAGCTAGCACAACGAGGGAATCTTCATTCCGTGTGATTATCTTTTTTATGTATGCTTCATTCGTCTATTAGAGATACTCGAGAGGGTAGTCTAAGGAAAGGATCTAGACTTGGGAAGGTCAGGTCAGAATCTAGGTTTGGAAGAACCAAATTAGAACGCATAAACGGAAGATAGGCGCTTAGGGATGAGCACTATTCGTTATCAACGCATCGCATGCATCTTAGCAATAAGATATGATTGTATGCGGTCACCTTGCTTTCTTGCATTTTGCACCAATGCATAGGACAAGAGTAGAGACTTAGGAATAAGCTCTATGGACATTTTGCCTGTCTCTTATACACATCTAGATGTGTATAAGAGACAGACCCTGGACTTACCAGGAAACTCAGAGGAATTTACACTTGAATTCCGCTGGGAAAACTTAAGTGCACAACGTAATTCCACCAACGCATTTCATCCACATTTCCACTTCATAAAATCGAGCATCAATACCTCGGGCTGTCTCTTATACACATCTAGATGTGTATAAGAGACAGATATCGCTCACTCAGCTTAATTCGAGTTCGCTCCAGTACTTAATGTGTTTATTTGATGATTTTGTATGCTTCCGCATTTATGAGGTAGAATCGAACATTAGGAAAAAATTGAGCTAAATCAAAGCATTTGGATCCTTAATTCAACAGTTGGGTCAAAGAGGATAGAAAATTACCAAAATGCTTATGGACCAACGTTGCAATGCTACAAAGCAATAGTCTAATGTCATGATGCTCTCGAGAAGTAGAATCTAGGCAGTTTGCTTGACACTACAAGGAACTAGGATTTTTGGGATAGCGTACTCCCTTAGAGCATTAACATTGCGACGTTATTAACCTGATATATGGTCTCTTTCCTTTTCTAGGTCAAGTTAGTTGCATACTTCTTAATGTTTGTCCTGCAAGGAACTAGTATTTTTGGGATAGCGTTGCAACACTCCCTTAGAGCATTAATATTGCGACGTTATTAACCTGATATATAGTCTCTTTCCATTTTTAGGTCAAGTTAGCTACATACTTCTTAATGTTTGTCGATTTCTTTCTCTTTTTCGATTGTATTTATTCTATTTTTACTATTTTGGGACTGATATGGCTACCTTAGAGATTAATGATGATTATCAGTGGCTACGGTATGCCCTTTGGCTTAGGATTAAGAAGAAACCCAATTGTATGTTGATTGTGAGGACTTGAAATTTATGAATTATTCGTTAAATACTTGTGATTTTGGATCTCTTTTTAATTTCAATGCACTGAATTTATGTTCGATCAACCTTGCATATCTATTTTTTTTTACTAGAGATTAACTCATGATTTGTGATAATTAGTTATCTGTTTAATCGTTAAGTAGCACGAACTAAAAGCATGTTTTTGATTAATTAGTGGTTTAGTTTACAATCATTGCATGATCAGTTTGGTTCAGAATGAAATCGATTAGTCTATTTAGACATTATCTAATAGTTAATCATCTTAGTTTTCCCCATAATTGTAATGTGGGTGTTAGATTTTTATACAACGTTATCATGACCAATTAATCTAGTGTCTAATTTAATTAATCATCTTTATTAATTTTCTAGGGCGCTTGTTTCGACGTTTATGGGCAAGTTGATTAAGCACTTGTATGAATGAGTGATTACTTTTAGAAGCCTGTGATTTCGGTAAATCTGAACTCCTAGGCTAGACTTTTAAATTTTAGTTAACCTACTTTTCAATCCTCCCATCTTTACCTTTCATGCAATTTAAATTCTCATCTTTACGTTACATTAACTATTCCAATCACAACCCCCCAATCATCTTGAAATTTGATTCGTAAGTAGAGAAAGCAAAACAAGGGAATTCAACACGTCCTGCTAATGCAACTGTTTTACTGAGATAAATTTGTTTGGCTAAGGGCCTCAAAAACCCTTCAGTTGTTCCTTCCATCTTCACTTGTCCATTCTCCATTGCTTCTTAAAATACACTCTGCAACAATCATATCATACAAACTCAATCTCTTTGAAAACAGAGAGTTATTCACTTTCTCAATCATACCTTTGTTACCTTGTAAAGCCTCTTGCATTCATATAAATATATTATTATACTTAAAAAGGAGCTAAAATCTTCTTCAAATTTTCCCACACTAATACCTTGTAGTAAAACTAGCTGAAACTCTATTTGTCAGACAGCCACAAATAACCTACCTTGAAGTAAAACAAGTTCAAAAAATCTGCAAGAAACATTTTGAAAAACAACCAAATTAATAGATTGCCAAACAAGGCTATCTTCTAAACAATTGGTAACCAAATTCTAAGAAAATTAAAATTGAGTTTCAAAAATTAAATAAGATATTAAAAAATATTTGGAAAGAGAATAAGAAATCTAAAAGAATGGAAAAGTAGTTTAGTTACCTCCTCTGTAAATTGAAGGGCAATTGAAATTCATCCAGATTTTGTAGGTGGCTTTATATCAATAGGGTTTCTTTTTACTTTTACCATCTTTCAATATGACAGTGTAATTTTTTTTTATATGTATAAGAACAACTTTCATTGAAAAAAAAATGAAAAAATACACAGACATACAAAAAATCAGCCCACGAAAAAAGGGAAATCCCACTACAAGAAGGGACTCCAACTAAACAAGATCATGTCAATTGAATAATTACAAAAAACCTTTGAAATCGAAGCCCTGTGAGACACATAAAAGTGAACAAGAGACAAACTCTCCCTAGCATCCCTCTCAAGCCCCTTAAACACCCTACTATTCCTCTCACCCCACAAAAGCCAAACTATAGCATAAACACTAGCAAGCCAAAGAAAACGTCATCTCTCCCCAAACGGCGGATTGAGGAGGAACTCCTCGATCATCTCTCTAAAAACTCTGTGACGAACACATTATAACTTGTAGAAATACAAGTTATTATAGTTTTTTACTTAGAATAATAAGGATAGATAAGGAAAATATGTGTCAATTTTGTTAAGAATTCATGCTATATAATAAACATGCACCGAAGTATCTCATAAACACCCACTGACAGCATATCATGAATTATGTTGCGCCAAAGTGTCTATTTTGCAAACTAATTGCAGGACTTTGTCGCATGCGTGAAACCCCTATCCGATGAACAAACAATTGGTCGCATGCCTCGATCTCTAAGTCGGCACTAGCAAATCGCATGGCAAGTATTGAGAAGATTGACCATGATAGCAGTGTTGACATTCTCACCTACTGCGTCAGACGACAGCGATTTATCAGAGTGGGAATCCCACCAATTGTCAGTGCACGGCTCTATAAATAGAGTCTTGACGCCATGAAGAATAGAATCTACAAATGGAGAGACGGAAGTTTTTACGAGAGAAAATCTCACTTCAATACTTCACCCCAATTCATCATCAAAGCTTCGTCGGAGCAAGAGTCTGAGAGGGCCTTCACCATACACCCAACCATTATATTACCAGCAGCCCTGACATTCATCTGTGGGAAGCAAGAAATTGCTAACAACAGCTCTTACCTTATCTCTTCAATTCTTTAGTTGTTGTATTGCATTTTGTTTAAGAGATTACTCATATGTGTATCTAACAACAATATTTCTATTTCAATATCATCATGTCCACTTTCATCATCTTCTCTACCTTCACTTCCACTTTATCTGTTCATCTGTGTATCTAACAACAATATTTCTATTTCAATATCATCATGTCCACTTTCATCATCTTCTCTATCTTCACTTCCACTTTATCTGTTGTCATGAGTAGCTAAGTCCAACGGGGTAAGGGGAAAGATTAATACCATGATCTAAGTAGAATTCATGGGAGTTATTCTATTTGCTTAATGTATGAATATTAAAATGCTTACCTATGAGAACTCATTGAGTCAAGTAGCTACGACCAACTACCTAAGAAGGAAAGTAGTTGTGGATCTCATTAAGCAAAGCAAGAAGTGTTTCCAGAGATAAAAACAACCTTACCATCATGGCAATTTTATTCATGCATCATAAAAATATGATAAATGTGGTTGATCGCTGAGAGGTGTGCAATAACCTAAATTGCGAGCTAGGACAAACTCTCACTATAAGCTTAGTGATACAATATTGATCTTCCCCAAACTCTGCCTTCCCATATATTTTCCTTCATGTTAAGACTACTATTTCTCTCAAGTATTCCCATAATTTTATCTCATGGTTGTCTCTGTTAGTTAGAAACTCATAATTTTGTTATACTTGGCTCGATGACGAGAACTTTTGATTAGCACATGATTGCTGCATCTAAACATATAATATTGATATCACATCTTCAATCTAGTATAGCTCACAATAGACGCATGATTAATATCGCAACAGCACACATCCACCCGAAAGTCTAGAAAAGTAGCCCCAAACAAGGCTTGCAAACTCAGTGCCAAAGAACATGATTCAAGTCTTCCTCTACCTTCCGACAACGAATACAACAGAAGGAGCCAACCAGTAAAGGCAACTTTCTAACAAGCCTATCCAAAGTACTAATACGCTCATGAAGAACCTACCAAGTAAAGAATCTAATCTTTCTAGGGACCTTAATCCTCCATAAGGAAGAAAAAACTGACTCACTCGAAGGAGAAGGATTAACTAGACACTAAAAAAAAAATACTTACACGAGAACTAATCCAATGTTATAAGGCTCCAAACTCTCACATCTCACCTCCCAAGATAGAAGTGATAGACATCCAAAAAAAGAGAGGAGAGCAACACATCCTGTCATTTCTCTATTGAAAAGAGCACAATAGAACCCCCAAAGGAAAACGAAAAGTATTGGAAAGAGCACGATAGTGTAAATAAATTCGGTCCAATTTCCTTGTTTAAAGCGTACTTCAAAAAGTAGATGTTTTTTTTAGTCCAACAACGATAAACATTCTTTTTTTCTAACTTCCTATTCTAAAATTTTAGTTTCATCAAAAATAGTCTTTTAATTAATCTAAATGGTTTAACACACTATTTTAAATGAAAACTATATGTATCACTCAGAACAATGAAAATACGCAAATAAAACAAAACAACCAAACCCATTATACAAATATCATCTTCTATATACTTAATATACCATCTTCACAAGTGTCTTCAATCTTTACCCGTCTACTGAGTTCGGCCTGCTTGGAGAAGACCATCTCTGATCTGTGAAGCAATATCTTTAACTGCACCAGGTCCATGTGGGATGAAAACAGAATTAGACTTCGATGATGCTCCGATCTCCTTCATCGTGTCAAAGTATTGAGTCACAAGAACCATGTCCATGACATCCTTAGATGTCGTTCCAGGGACGTTTTCAGCAAATGCTAGCACACTGTCTCTGAGCCCATCAACAATGGCTTGACGCTGCCGTGCAATACCGAGCCCAGCCAGATACTTGGATTCGGCATCTCCTTCAGCTCTCTTAATCTGCAATATCTTCTCTGCCTCAGCTTTTTCACTTGCAGCAACTCTCAGTCTCGCAGCTGTTTATACAAGAAAGTGACTCATCCACCATATCAAAGGTTTGAACTAGCATTCATCACTAATTGGTTAGTATTTCATTACCTGCATTTATTTCATTCATTGCTCTCTTTACATGCTCGTCTGGTTCAATGTCCACAATCAGAGTTTGAACAATCTCATATCCGTAAGCTGACATGGCCTACATGACCAAAATACAACAAAGATTAAGATTTACATCCTCAAGTTGGTTAATTCTGGATCATGAAGGGAGAGAGCAAAACAAAGTACCTTCTCCAGCTCGTCTTCAACGGCCTTTGCAATATCATTCTTCTGTTCAAAAGTAGAATCTAGGTCCAACTTTGGAACACTTGCCCTAATAACTAAAACAACAAAACGATGCAACATCTACTTTAGTTATTGCTCGACAAATTTATGACCAAATTAGGGTCAATAGTAAGAGTTTAAATAAAAGGCAAGTGCTGAAAGAAAACTTGGTGCCAATCTCTCACTCATAGTTCAGTAATTGTTTTGAAATCTTAGCCCGACACCAAAAATTTGTCTCTAAGATTTCAAAAACGGCAGAAAATAGAATACGAAACATAAGATATGGTCTTTAGATTTCTTTGGCAAAGAATGCAAGCCTTAAATCTTTCTAACAAGATAGAGCAATATAAAATGATTGGTGTGCCTATCAAAGTTTCCTAACAAGATACAGTAATAAACTGAAGATGGTTGATGTAACTACTACACTGCAAACATTATTTATGCTAATTAGAATTTCTTCCCTTAGCGAATTATTATTTATTCTATCACATTGGTCAGATATTATACCCAAAGGAAAATGTTTCCTGGTAGTAGTACCCATCAAGACATAGTAAATGGGGAAAGGGGAACCATCACTTAAAAACCACTTGAAATTAAATTCCTACTAAAGTATTGAACAAAAGAATTTCATAGTATACCATCGAAAACATATGCTTGAATCTGTTCTCTTGTATTGCTAAGCTTATAAAAAGCATCCGAAGCCTTGTCTGCTAGGGCTCGGTATTGAATAGAGGCAACGACAGTGACAAAAACATTATCCTGAAAAAATCCAGACAATAAATTAACATTAAGAATAGTAAACTTATAAACATTGATTGCTCTGAATCTCTAGCTAAAGGAGCTTCTTATTTCCTCTTCTAGAAGAGAAGACAACCAATTGTTAATGTTTTGCAGAAACAAACCTTTGTCTTCGTCTCACAGCGAACGTCAAGCTGCTGGAGACGTAAAGAAAGATGACCAGCTACCTGGCTTCCAAGGCACCATGGTAGACAATGGCAACCAGGTTGAAGCACATCGTCAAATTTCCCAAATGTTTCTCTGATGGCTACAGTTGACTGGTCAACTTGAATGCAACCAAAGGCTTGACCCATTTTTGAGTTATCAACTGTTCAACAAGAGAAGTACATGATCACAAAGAACAAACTAATAGTAAAAAGAAAAATGATTTTGAACTTGTATCTTCTTCAAGAAAATATGGTTACAGTTTAACTAAAACCATCCACATGTTAAAGTCAGCAAATAATTACAATTCTTCTTTTGACTCTCGGGACACAATAAGTGAAGTCAGTTCTAACTATTTATTATATAATTTTTAAGAATACAATTTATTATCTATTCGTTTCCAAAAAAAAAATACAATTTATTATCTATAAATCTGATAGAAATCATTCCTATTATTGGTACTCAAGGATTTAATCTCTCCCGAATACTCACTACTAGGCTAGCCAAAAAGGATACCCCCTTCTCTAACGCTCAGCCCCACCCCCCCCCCCCCAAAACACACACACACACACACAAAATTCCCCCAAATAGTCCGAACAGAAACTGACATGGGCCAAGCATAACACCATAATTTCTTCAGTCCATTTTCCCTTCTTCCTACCATAAAGATATACACATTCTTAAAAGGCGCTTCTATAGCTGAGAGATAGAATGAAATGAAAGAATATTCAATAACCAAACTTTTAGAAGGACGTACCGAGACTCGCTCCAAATTGATGAGTGACATTCCTCCGACATATAAAAACTTATGAATGATATTACCTTATTTAATACTCTAAAAACACAAAAGCCAAACAGCTTTAAATTATATAAGCCAACACCAAAAACTGCATATTCAAACTTAGAGATTCCGTGCAGGTAATTAATATTAGAAATTAATTTCCTCAATCCAATCATGCGTAATCTACAACTTTCTGCCAAGATCTTCACATTAAAAATGAAGATTATATGGCTCTGGAGAAATTAGAACAAATCACGCTAACTTTCTTTCATAGGATCCATTTTGAAGTAGTCCAGATTCTTCCATCCAGAGAAAGATCTGAGGAAAAAGGGGGAAAGAAATAGGCCTCTAGGCTTAAAATCATCAAATTTAAGACCTTATATGGTATGTGTATTGAGGATCGAGAGCAGATAAAAACCATTGGCACTTCAATTAATTTTTGGCTGGATGAGCAGGAAGAGCATATAATTAGAAAGAGAAATAGACTTAAGATTAAAATGCCATCATTCCTACATAACCATATTCAGGATAAGGAACTATGTTCAGGGTCACCATTTTGAACCAAAAACAAACTTTTTATTGATATATTAAAAAATTCACAATAACCAAGTTCTTTAATGTTTCCCTTTTCGATATCTAATGCCAAAGATTTAAGATCTATCTAAGTTAGCCTTCAACTTGCAGACCATTTCAAAAACCTTAAGTATAGGGAACAAATATTGGATTTTTAGGCAATAAGCAAGTTAGCCTTGCTTCAAAGAAGCAAGATGTGTGCAGCAACATGCCTCAGTATGTTTTTTAGTTAGTTTTTTTAGAAATAAAAAGATTGTTTAAATATTCTCATTTCTTTAAACAAACTCTTACAAGTGCATCAGTCTTATACACGCTTGAAGTTAGGTTTACAGTGCAAAAATCTCAACTTTGCTTGTTTTCTCTGGTATAAGGAAGATGAAAGTTTAGTTTTAGAACTCAAGGATACAGTTGTACAACCTATAGAACAGATCTTGTTCAAGTAAGGTCATATTGATGACAGATATTTGATCTAAAAATTCAAATAACCCTTCTAAGAAATTCTTGGAACATATCCAAACCTCTCTGCTCTATCAAAATTTCTCGCTGCCCATAAAAATTTGTTACCCAACCTACCACCCCCCATGAGATTTATGGACAACAAGAAGGCCCTTCCAACACATTGGAAAACAGCCACCTTCCTCTCACCCCCTAAGATCAATTACCCCCACTGAAGGTCCCCAAGATTCAAGGTCAACAACCCCTCCCCATCTTGAACTCCATAGAGTTTTTATCACTAACCTGTATTTATTATTATTTAGTATTCTTGAAACGTGAAGAAAAAAGAACAAAAGTCCAAAATAATCTGTTTCAAAGTAGCTCTTTTCCCCAGACCCCTCATATTCTAGCTAAGAATATTCAAGGAAATCTAGGAGAATGAATTCTTAAAATTATGAAGGAAGTGAAGCTCTTCTTTGGGTCAATTTCTTGTGATATGTGAAGGAAAAATCCTAACAATCGTTTATCCTCTATCAAAACCTCCTAGACTATAAGTTCGCTAAGATTATTTGTTTGCACATCCTCAAGCTGTTCATATACAGTTGAGCCCCCCCCCACCAGCAATGCAAGGACCTACAACATAACATCTATGTATTCAATAATATGGGAGTGATTCGCAACACTGTACATGTCAAGATTTTGGTGGTTTCTAGATATCTTTAAAAAAATATATAAAAAAAGGTATTGGATGCTAAACAATTGAAGAAGATTGAAACAAGAATCCAATCTTCAAAAAACAAGTAAAAACTTCATCAGGAAAGAGAAGAAAAAATACCGTAAAGCATGTTTTAAATTAGATGATCATAAGATAATATTCATGTGATAGCCGTATACTGATGAATAAGAGGCCTCATCTTAAAGAGAGAAGCCAGCAGATAAAGCCCAACTGGCTATCATATTATTAGAAATGTTAGCTATTATATCTTATGCCATCTTGCAATACAAAACGAACTCAGCCCAAGTCTAGATATACCACCGAGAGACTTGAACATAAGGAGGAATTATATTCCCATATACACCCTATAATCCACAACTCTACTATAAATAGGAAAATGTTTAGCTATGTTTAGATTAGCTATAGAATGACTTCATAATTTAAACATAAAACAACCAAAAAAAATTAACATATCTAACACGAAAAGGGAAGCAAACCACAATTAAAGCAAGGAGATAAACGACTATTACAACATTGAATTAGATAAATAAATAATCCATATGGATTCAAGAAGCTTCTTTTGCAATCAAGAGCAAAACATTCTAATGCAATAGACTTTCTAGCTAATTGAAACATGAAATGGCACAAAAGTCAACAAACACAGTTAACAACATGAAACGGTACAAAGGATTAAAGCAACGCTCACCAAAAGTCACTGCTGAAGTCCAGAAAAAGGCAAAATAAAAAAAAATCAAATTTAGGTCTGGAGCATCCCTTGCCACAGTTGCAAGGAGTTGAAATAGTTAGGAAGACAATAAGTCGAATTAGAGGATATTTTTAATAATTTTTCTAATGATTCCAATGAAGACTTCGTATTATGATGTGGATGAAAACCGATAGCGAAAGCAAAAGGATCTGTCAAATATTTGGTCCCACCACAAACGTTGATGGATAGATATTAGAGGATAAGGCCAAAAAGTAGAAGTAACCAATTAATTGATTCCTTTGAACAGGTCAAGCAACTGAATAAAGTCGAGAGCATTAGAAAAGTAAGCGCCAGCGTCTTCCCAAAAGGATAATAAAGAATTCCACACATAGGTTCATACATCATATAATGGGAAAAACAAAGTTATAAGGATATAGATAGCATCCATTTCACGATTCACTTCAATTCTTCCACCAAAAACAGAGCCCTCCACCATCAACTTTTCTACAAGTAAACTCATGAATTCAACTAAAACATATGTGACTCAAAAACTCAAAAGGAACGTAACCCTAATTCTTAAACATGGGAAAAATTTTCAAAAAAAAAAACCCTACTGATAGCAAAAATTGAAAGCAAATAATGCAAGGAAGGGGTTGAAAGCTGTTACACTGACCTGGAAAAAGCTCTGGTTCTTGGTGGGAGAGCAGAAAATCAAAGAGAAAGATGAACAAGAACTGTGAAACGGATTGATTTTAAATGGGTTTTGTGGAAATAGAAGGAAGCCGGAAAGAGGGCTGTGATTGCGTCGAAGAAACAAACAGAAACCAACGGGCCTTCGCTTTGTAGTTAGCAGCGCTTATTATACTTTTCGTTGGCGATTTGCGCGTTTGGCTTTGGACTTTTCAATGTACCAAATTTTCTTATACTATTAGATAACACCGTTTTGTTACGAATATTCTAATTATGGTTTCAAATGTTATTCCCTAGCTTAAGAATTTTTTTTAAAATAATGTTTTTTTTTAAATATAATGACAAAAATAGGGTTGGAGGAAAAGTATTCTCAAAAATAGGTTTTTAAATCGTGTACCGGTTACACAATTAGCTCTAAATCGTGTACAGGGTACCCGAGTCCCTGTCCATCTGACACGCTCAGTCTGTCGTGGCAGTCATGTAGGAATGCAGTCAGGTAGGATTGACTGAGGTAATCGTGTGCTAAGTCGTGTACCCGATACAATACTTCCTCTCCATTAAATCGCCGCTTGCCCCTTCTTCTTCCTCACTGAGAGCTTTCTGCCTTCCGAACGAAAATTTCTCCGTCCGAACGGTTTTGCTTCTTTTGTTGCGTTTCTCTGTCCAAAATTCCAAAATCTTCTTCATTTTGCTTCTGTCTTGTGCATCCAAACACCTCCATTTGCTCGAAATCATTCGTCCGTTCGTCCATATAACAGTTGTGTTTCTCCATTTGCTCCAAACGCCCTCGTCCGTACAAAATTGTTCGAAATCGTCCTCCATTTGTTCATCCGTCCAAAATCGTCCGAACGCTTCTGTGGTAAAATTCTTTCTCTAGTTGTTTTTTCAATATATAATCGTCCGAACTTAGATCTTATATTTTTTTATTTGTTTGGACTGATTTAAACTTAGAAATATATGTATGTTAAAATTAGAAATATATGTATTTGTTGGGTTGATCTTATATGTATATGTTTATAAATCTTAAATATTACATCTTATATTTTTTTTATTTGTTTGGGCTGATTTAAATTTAGAAATATATGTATGTTAAACTTAGAAATATATGTATTGGTTGGGCTGATCTTATATGTATTTGTTGGGCTTATGTATATGTTTATAAATCTTAAATCTTTGATTTTATATTTTTTTTTATTTGTTTGGGCTGATTTAAACTTAGAAATATATGTATGTTAAACTTAGAAATATATGTATTTGTTGGGCTGATTGATGCGTTATTTTATGGAGTGAAATTATGGATGATATGCGATGGTGAAATTGCGTTGAGCACTCAAGTTTCCTCAGCGGAATCCAAGTGTAAATTTCACTGAGTTTCCTGGTAAGTCCAAGGTCGAACTCAGGGATTTGTGAAAATAGGTTGCGATGGTAATTTTTATGAAAACTTTGCGGTAATCAAATAAATCAATAGTTGTTGAGGTTGTTGTTTATGATGATGAAAAATAAATAAATGCGGCAGAGTTTGAAAAGAGTTGATTAAACGGGAAATGCGATGAGTATGCAGTGAACGGGTTGAGAAAAGTTTCGGCTAACACTTCCTAGGATGCGTTCATGCTATGCGATCATGCAACATGCATACAACAGTAAACCGCCTCCCGGTGCGAATGCCACGACTTTTAAGGCTAGAACGTGTGCAATATATACGATAAGTCTATAGGACCTACACATAAGTCTCTATTCTTATTTATGCGATGACAAAATGACACACACACAAATAAGGTGACCACATAATATCATTCCCATCTCTAGGATGCATGCGATGCAGGTTGACAAACAGAGCTTATCTCTAAGTCCCTATTTCTTGTTTATGCAATTCTAATCTTGCTCTCTCAAGTCCAGATCCTAACCTAGCTTTTTCGAGTCATTAGGTTCTTTCTTTAGACTTTCTCTCGAGTAGCTCTAAAGGGGTATTGGGCATAACATAAAACAAGATAATTGCCATCAATGAACTTCTTAGGTCATGTTAGCTTAGTTCTTCTCAACCCATTCGACTAGTTTAGCTACTCATGCGTGCTAAGAGAGTGAACAGATGTAGAATAAGAACTTTCATTGTATAGATATAAAGATGAAGTACAAAATAACAATGCAAGTATAGAATAAAGGGTCTGGTAGTAATCTCTTGCTGTCCAGGCTTTTACACTGTTTTTCTACTCGTGTTCAAAAGATAATCTCGCTCTCGCGAGAGTCGGCCCGTTCTTTGCTTCTACGCCTCAAGGTTCTCTCTCGAGTTTCCCTGAGCGATTTCCAGCGTCTTTACTCTTCTCTTGCTCCGCCTTAAAATAAAAAGGAAAAACTATGGACAAGGACGAGTTGAGCTCTTAAATTCATAAACAGATGAACTCGTTAACAGCTGAACCCCTTTTCTGAAGGATGCCTCTGGTATTTATAGAACTTCCAGGGTGAAAGGTGGCTTTTCTCTCATGATTGTGCAGATGGGAGGGCTTTAATTCCTGACTGATGCAACGAATATTTGTCATTGAAAAGCTGAATGTACTTGTTCGTTAGCGGCTGTCAACTTAATTCGAATTCGACTGTCATCAGCTTTCTGTCCCATCGTGATTAATTATGCCTTTCACCCAGATGCGCCCATCATATTGCGCCAACCAAGTTGCAGCAATCCTTCTTGGGCAAATGTTTGCGAACACAATCATCACAAAGCCTTGTGGTAATGCTGCGCTCAACCAATGATTTTCTATGATCGCAATTTCCGCCTTGCGTAAACGCATATTTTGCATAAAAACACAAAAATCAACTTCCTATACGTTGAACGCATGTGACCGCAATATAATAAACTTAATGCTTTTTGGACGTAATTTAACATATTTTATCAACGCAAGCCAGCATTGTTTAAGAACTTAGCACTATGATAACGTGCATTTCTGCCCGTTA
The DNA here is from genome assembly GCF_009727055.1 of Benincasa hispida. Taxonomy (NCBI): domain Eukaryota; kingdom Viridiplantae; phylum Streptophyta; class Magnoliopsida; order Cucurbitales; family Cucurbitaceae; genus Benincasa; species Benincasa hispida. The sequence goes on from NC_052352.1 coordinate 31,812,372, forward strand.
TCACACCCCCAAATTTAAACAATGCTTGTCCTCAAGCATAAGCTAAAGACTTCCTTTAGCAAGTCAACCGCAATGTTCTTTTCCTAGATTTCTCAAGGATACTTCGTTCAAATCCTATATACCAAAGTTTTCTTAAGTATTATTCAAGTCTCCTTTTAAAATATTTCTAAGACCTAGGGACTGGAAGCTTAACCTTCAAAAAGACTTTACTAACTTCCGGGACATCGCATGATTTATTTCAAAGAAAAAGAAATTTTTTTTTCAACAGAGTGTCAAATGGTTTTATCCTTGTATATTTCTTGACATTGTTATTATTTTCTTTCTGACCTTGTGCTGATCCAAGTGCCTTGCCTTCGTTTTGGCTTGCCCCCACGTGTGTCATGCGGACATCCAACTACGAGCAATGCACTCTTCCTTAGACTAAACTCATACCTACTTGGCAGTGGAGTTGCGGTTATTTATTTATGCGTTGATCCTTGTGACTTACTTTCGTTGTGGCTTGCCCCCACATGTGTCATACGGACATCCAACTACGGGTAAGTGCCTTTCACAACTTAACTCTTATCAACATGGGTTTCCCATTGCGTTGACAGTGGAGTTGTTATTCTCAAATTCTTCCTCTTTTTTTTTTCAAAATAGCAAGGTCGAAAATAAATACCTTACCCCCAAATTTAAAATGCGGCAATGTCCTCATTGCCAAAAGATTGAAATAAGTCATGCGATGTTCTTAGAAAGCTTCATAAAAAGAGTTTGAAAGAAAGCTAGCAAACCCCTAGCTTCTAGAAATATTTCATGAGGTGACTATCTTAAAGTTAAGTTGACTTTAGTATATATGAAAGATATAGAAGCATATTTTTCATCATTGAAATCATAATTAACAAAGAGACAGAATGCGGTAACTTACTAAATTTATCCATATCAAATAATTACGGTAATCAAAGAGGATGCGGTGATAAAACTTTTAAAACTAAGATGCGATGCGATAGTGCAAAATTTGAAATAGAGATAAGGAAGAATACACCCTCAAATTTACGCTGTCACTTGCACTATATATTAATGCATCCATCTTTGTGGCGATCTGCCTTCTTTGGATTGCGGTGATGGAATAAAATAAATTACTTCTTCGTGCATCATCTCCGCAATCTAGCGCCTCAATCCTTGCAAGAAAAACAGAGAGAGGGTCAAATAATTTTAAACAAAACAAAATTCTTCATCGCAATCTCCATTTTTTTTTATGTAGAATAATAAGAGTAAGAATAGATAAAGACTGAAAAGATACAGTGAAGATATAGTGAAAATTCTGAGTGCAGATTCCATGATTCCCAAAACTTGCGTCCCTTATGGATTGCGATCGTCTGATAACGTAGGGACCTCCTACTTCCTTCTTTATTCAAAGTTCTTGAGTTCCACAGAGTCGACTTGGCGATGCTAGCCTTCTCCATGATACGCCTTTACTCGCTGTCCATTAACTTTGAATATGTTGGTTCCGTCATCATTTGATAATTCAACCGCGCCATGCGAAAATACCTATGTAATTACGAATGGTCCGGACCAACGTGACTTTAATTTTCTCGGGAAGAGCCGTAGACGTGAGTTGAATAGTAAGACCCTCTGCCCGACTGATGCTTGAATTTTATGAAGTGGAAATTATGGATGATATGTGTTGGTGGATTGTGTTGTGCACTCAAGTTTCCCCATAGGAATCCAAGTGTAAATTCCTCTGAGTTTCCTGGTAAGTCTAGGGTCGAACACAGGGACTTGTGAAAATAGTTGCGTTGGAGATTTTTATGAAAACTTGCAGTAACCAGTTGAATAAATAAGTGTTGGGTTGTTGTTGCGTTAATGAAAATAATAACGAATGCGATAGAGTTTGAAAAGAGTTGGTAAACAAAAAATACAATGAATATGCAGTGAACGGGTTGAGAAGGGTTTTGGCTAACACTCCCTAGGATGCGTTCATGCCTTGCGATCATGCAACATGCATACAATAGTAAACCACCTCTCTATGTGAATGCCACGGCTTCTAAGGCTAGAACGCATGCGATAAATATGCGATAAGTCTACAGGGTTCATACATAAACCTCTATCTCTATTTATGCGATGACAACATGATATTCACACAAATATGCGACCACATAATATCATTCCTATTCCTAGGATGTATGCAATGCAAGTTGACAAATAGAGCTTATCTCTAAGTCCCTATCTCTTGTTTATGTAAGCCTAATCTTGCTCTTTCGAGTTTAGATTCTAATCTAGCTCTCTCAAAACATTAGGTTCTTTCTTTAGATTCTCTCTTGAGTAACTCTAAAGGGGTATTTTGCACAATATAAAACAAGACAATCGCAAACAATGAACTTCCTAGATCATGTTAGCTTAGTTCCTCTCAACCCATTCAACTAGTTTAGCTACTCATGTATATTAAGAGAGTGAGCAGATGTAGAAATAGAACTTCCATTGAATAGATATAAGATGAAGTACAGAATAATAATACAATTATAGTAAAAAGCCTGGAGTAATTTCTTGCTGCCAGGCGTTACACTGTTTCTACTCGTGCTCTAAAGATATTCTCACTTTCGCGAGAGTCAACCCGCTCTCTGCTCTTACGCCCCAAGGTTCTCTCTCGAGCTACCTTGGACAATCTCCAACGTCACCACTCTTCTCTTGCTCCACTGTAAAATGGAAAAGAAAACTATGAACAGAGGTATGAACTTGTAATGGTGGTGAGGTAATCGACTGCTTAACCCCTTCTCTGAAGAATGCACTTGGTATTTATAGGACATCAAAGATGAAAGGTGGTTTCTCTCCCCTAGTTGTGTAGATGGGACAACTTTAATTCCTGATTGATGCGCCGGATAATTGTCATCGATAAAGCTGGATGTACTTTGTGTCCGTTATCGGCTGTCAACTTAATTTGGATCCGACTGCCGTCAGCTTTCTGTCCCATCAATCTTAATTGTCCTTTCGTCCGGATGCGTCCACCATGTTGCGATGATTCTTCTTGGGTGAATGTTTGCGAGTACGATCAACGCAAAGTCTTGCGGTGAAGTTGCGCTCGACTAATGTATTCCTATAATCGCATTCTTTGCATTGCGTTAATGCATTATTCTACACAAAAATATAAAGATCAACTGCTCTAATGCATTGGACGCATGCGACTACAATATTATAGAATTTATGCTTAATGGACGCAATTTAACATATTTCATCAACGCAATCCAACATTGTCTAAGGATTTAGCACTATGATAACGTGCAATTCTTCCCGTTATCACCGACCTTGAGGTTTTTACCGCATATGTGCTTGTCGTGCCAGCGCTTGGTGCGCTCCTTGTAAATCTTTGCATTCTCATATGTGTTAATGCTCCATTCTTCTAGCTCGACTAGTTGCATTTTTCGCGCTTCTCCTGCTGTCTTCAAATCAAATTCAGCTTCTTTACCGCCCACAGTGCCTTATATTCCAGCTCCAGAGGCAAATGAAACACCTTATCGAATACCAACACATATGGGGACATACCTATGGGTGTTTCAGTCTGGTATGCCCACAACGCATCGTTGAGCTTTGTTGCTCAATCTTTTCGTGAAGGCCTTACTACCTTCTCAAGTATCAGCTTGATTTCTTGATTGGACACCTCGGCCTGACCATTCGTCTGCGGATGGTATGCGGTGGCCACTTTGTGGAGAATGTTGTATTTGCACAGCAGCTCCTTAATAGTATGATTGATAAATTGTGACCCCTCATCACTTATGATGGCACAGAGAATGCCAAAATGAGTGAAAATGTTCTTCTTTAGGAATTGAGAGACTACCGCTGCATCGTTTGCAGTGCACGCCACTGCCTCTACCCACTTGGATACATAATCGACGATTAATAAAATATAATGTTTATCATTCGAGGGAGGGAATGGTCCCATGAAATCAATCCCCCATATGTCAAACAATTCAAGCTCCAAGATGGTGTTCATCGGCATTGCATGTTTCCATGAAATGTTACCTATGCGTTGGCACCAATCACACTTCATGGCATAGTCAGCTGCATCCTTAAATAGTGTAGGCCAAAAGAATCCACTCTGTAGAACCTTGACTGCAGTGCGCTATCCTCCAAAGTGCCCACCATATGGTGAGTCATGGCATTGCGATAATATGCATTATTGAGCAGCATTTGGTATGCATAGTCGCAAGATCTGGTCTGCCCCCCCTTTGTACAGATTCGGCTCATCCTAGTAATAATGTTTGCATTCATGCTTAAGCTTCCTTTGTTGGTGGCAGGTATAATCTTCAGGAAATTGTCCGCAAACCAGATAGTTGACTAAGGCAGCATACCAAGGCAATTCTTCAATATGGAACAGCTGCTCATCTGGGAACACCGCACTTACCTCTGATTCATTGCGGTCAACATCAGGGTTTTCCAATTTGGACAAGTGATTCGCAACTTGGTTCTCTGTCCCCTTCCGGTCAATTATTTCTATGTCGAATTCTTGAAGGAGGAGAACCCATCTGATCAACCTCGGCTTTGTGTCCTTTTTTGTCATTAAGTACTTTATTGCCGAGTGATCAGTATGGATGAGTACCTTTATCCCCAACAGATATGCTCGAAATTTTTCCAATGCAAAAATTACCGTCAGAAGCTCTTTCTCGGTGGTGGTATAATTTTTCTGAGCAGGATTTAATGTTTTACTCGCATATGTGATGACATGCAGAAATGCATGTCATCTTAGGCCTTTTACTTAGAATTATGAAGGTTGTTAGGCAGAATATGCGTCAATCATGATAGGAATTCACGAGAAAGTGAGCCTGCATCGATCAACATGTTGAATCTCAGCTAACCTGTTATTTTGCGTCAACTATGCGTTCAATGTTCTATTTTTTGTAGCTAATTGTTGATTCGGAGGAAAATTATTATTATGGACGGATGGGGTTGTATATGCAATCATGCGTTAGACATGACTTAAGCTATGCGTTTACACCTATACATCTGAGGTAATGTGTCGGAATGAAAATGCATTAATTTAGTATGCAATGATCTCGCGTTCCTATCACAAGTTTTCTTATGCTCGCACCAAGTATAATGCAAACGTAAGTTTCTCGGGTAATTCGAGGTCGAACACAGGGACTTGTCACTCAATAATGCTTGTGAAGCAATGTGTTTGAGGCGATGAAAAGAAAAATAAAAAGAAGAAGTTTAATGGATTTACAGACTACTCCTACTCCTAACTAAACAGATTGAGCAATAGAAGACTTGCAATGAGAATAGGTAGATACACAATAACCATTAACGCATAGTAATGTTTATTATCTTAAATCGCCTGAGTAATCCCAGCTCATTGCACTAACGCATCACACACCTCTCGGTGGTCAGCCACATGACTATATCTCTCTAGTGCATGGTTGCGTCGAGCATAAGATTATGCCTATCTCTAGGAACAATTCGAACTTTGCTTTATTGCGTTCCATCTCTTACCTTCTCAGGCAGTTAGACGCGGCTATTTAACTTATAGACAAGCATTGCAACATCCCATAGACAAGCGTTGCTATAGCCTTTCACCAAGAAAAGAGGATTAACTCACTATACTCGCACAACGCACACCTCTCGGTGGGTTGCTACATGTGTCCTATCTCTAGGCTACACGATTAAGAATGCGGTCACCTTTGATAAATAAATGCTGAAGATAAACTATGATAGAGATGAAGATGATGAAGAAGACGACAATGAAGGAATCAAGATTTGCATTGATCACAAAATGTCTTAATATCTTAAGCTAAAATGTAATAAATACAGAGATTAGAAGAGAAATGAAGGACTCTGAGTCAAGGCTGCTGGTGGTACCATGGACGACTGGTGGAGATGTCTCTCTCGAGCTCTATCTCCGGTGAAAGCTCTGATCGTCACTCGGTCTGGTTTGTGGAGATGAAGAATTCTCACTGAAAATCTCGTTCAAGCTCTCATCTGTGATCGCAAACCTCTGCTTTGAGGCAGAAGTTCGGGTGTCTTGAAATGAAGGTCAAAAGGCTTATTTATAGAGTTTAAACGCCGACAGCTATCATGATTGTGTTTGGCTCACTGATGCTTTTGTCGCGGTATGGGCAATGTCACATCGTCTTATCTTGTTGATACTTCCAAGTTATGCGTCCGAGCTTTATTCAACTAAAGCATCAACACGTTCTACCCATCTTGCGATCATTCTTCTATTATGGTTGTCACTCTGTGGCCGCAATTCCAAATTGATCGCCACATTTGCTTGATCACCGTAACTTTCATGCAATGGACGCATGCGATCACCACAACTTTCAGCGCATGCATTTGTCTTTGTGATCACCTGGCTTTAGTGCATGCATTTGTCTGCGATTGCTACAAAAATAGACACTTTGGCATGGAGTAACGCATAATATTGGCGTCAGTGAGGATTTAGGTGCTAATTGACGCAAAACTCATTTTTTCGTAAATTATAAGTATTATCACCGTATTTTCTACTTATTAGCCCTCATGATTCTAAATAAAAGGCTTATAATAACTGGCATTTCTGCCAGTTATCACCCCCCAAACTTAGAATCATGCTTGTCCTCAAGCATGCGTTATACTCAAGAAATTCTTAACTCACTTTCTAGCGTCTCTTTGTGATGATCATCTTCTCAGAATATAATTCACTCGTGCCTCTAACTATGGACGCAATGCTCTCCTCTACTTCGGTTGCTTCTCTAAAGAAATATTTTCTAAGTTAAATTCAGCAAGCTTTTGCTCAAAATCTTTTTATTCATTCACTGCAACTTTGCGTTCAGCTCTTGAGAATGCGTTCGTTCAAAACAATTCCAGATTATGCAATTACTTAATCGAATGCGGCATTAAACCTGGTTACACTCTTCGTTTTGGCTTACCCCCACGTGTGTCATGCGGGCATCCAACTTTGGTTGCGTTCCATATTCAACTCAACTCATGTCTTACTTAATTTGGCTTGCGCCAGATAGAGGAGTTGCACATATGCGTTGATCCTGGCGACTTACCTTCATTTTGGCTTTCCCCCAAGGGTGTCATGCAGACATCCAACTACGAGTAAGTGCCTTTCACAACTCAACTCTTATCAACATGGGTTTTCCCATTGCGTTGTGATAACTTGTAGAAATACAAGATATTTATACTGCCTTATCTAGATATTGTGGCCAAAAGATAGTGAATATGCACTGATTGTATGAAAATTAGCTCAGAATTACAATAATTATAAATTATCACAATTACACCCACTAACATCTTTAAGATGGAAGAAAAGGAGATTTTACTCTGTTTTGCAGGAAACCGAGTCACCGCTTGCGCTCAAGGCTCAAGAAGAACTGATCAACGCATCTCTGTCACAATATGCCCATCAATTCACAATGAAGAGATGATTAATGCAATGACGGCGCAATGCGATAGTCAATCCAGAGCTGACTTTCAACCGCATGTAGTAATAAAAACAATACCGCATGCGAACTCACGATCGAAAGATGCAGCTGAGCAACACAAAAGTGGAGGATTGAGACACGTGTACAACTAACGGTTGTGCAGAATTAACGGTCTAATTGCATAACAGAAGGAATAATATCCCTCCATCTTTGGAATTTCCATAACAACAAGTGGGGACCACAAGGCCGGAGTCAAAGATCCTCACCTATAAATACCCCATAGATTTCAGAGAAAAAATATGCTACTGGATACGGGGCTAATTGCTGCTAAAGTGTTGAGAGAAAAGGCTGAGCTGGGTGCTTAACTGAAGAAATCTAGGAAGAAGACGAGAAAGGCCGAGAGGTGAATCTTAGTTCTATTTTGCCAAATACCCGTCGAGAAGCTCTGTGCTGAGAACCCTACTACCAGTTGAGCACGCCTGAGAGGAAAGCTCATCCATCCATCTGATCAATCCAATCCAGCAAGCAGATCTCCACCCGAATCGATGCCAAGATGTTGGCGCTTGTTTGTATCTGTTCTATCTCTTTTCATCATTGTATTTCACTTTCTTTATCTTTTCATTCACACACCATGTACCAAACGCTTAATAGACATATTAATGTTGGATTTTATGTCCTAACACTCGTAGTTTGTAAATTAATAAATATATTCTGTTTTGTTTTTCGATAAAGTTGTTATTGAAATTGTAATCTTAAATCCAATAAACTAAGGTTCCGAGGCTATTTAATGTAATTTGAACTTTATGTTGTGACAAAAATGTGGATCAAGTTCAAATATATAGCCAAAATGGTCTATAGTATATGAATAAGGTTGGGCGCCTTATTCTGGGGACACTATGGATGCAGCCTACTTTGTAGATAGTACAAACGATATGATCCTGAATCATTCATATAGAGATATGTGAGTAGGGGTATCCTATGTAAAGAGTTTACATAAGACTGAACCATGAAATAGTCACTTTTTACGTTCTAAATACCGTTTTATGTATAAAACTGACTATTTCGTTAATTGATGACCTAGGTAACTTAATCTTAATCTTGAGTTTATGCTCCTGTTATTCAGTTATCCTTAGATCTGCATATGGTGGGGCAGCTCATATCGCTGGCCCATAAGCTCCATTTCAGGGTAAGATCGGCGGATAGCTGGGAACAATAGGTGCAAGACGGAATTCACTCTTACCCGTTTATAGGGACAGTAGATAGGTTGTTCCTTTAGTACTAAATCCAGGTCTTGAACAAGGGGCCCACCCTCTCCTTGGCCCGAGAGGGATTCGGTTTATAGGTTGGACCTTAAACCATTGTTATTAGAGGATCAGTGGAACTTAGGATAAGATGTAATCTTGGGTGGTAAAACGGTTTTATGCCCAGCCGAGATTACGAAAACCTGGGGATTAACTTACTCATCATGGTATATCAAATGGACACAAATATATTTGTGAAGGGAGTGCAACTACGGGACTTTAGTGAATGACCCGTTAGTTAACGAATGTTGATTAACTCCATCTAAAGAGTTTAGTAGCTAATCTTGGATCTTTGGGGCCATGATCTATAGGTCCATTTAGGTTCCCTATACTAGTCATATGGAATAATATAGACAATATGATAGAATAATTTGAATTGTTCGAAATGGTAGAGAGGAGAAACCGCAAGTATATTGTATTGGGGTCGGGTCTTTTTTGCTTAGAGATACAGCTTTAATAATTTAAATGTGATTTAATATCAAGAATTGAATCGTTCATATTCGGAAGCTCGAAAATGATGGAAATGGTCAAGTTTGTAAAAGTCAAAGAGTTGACTTTTGACTTTGAAAAGTCAAAACTTTGACTGACCTTATATTCAAATGTGATTTGAATTTCGAGAAATGAATGCGATTCTACTCGGGAGGTCAAAATTAGTCAAGGAAAAAAATCATAAAAAGTCAATGTTGACTTTTTGGTCAAAGTTTGACTTTGACCAATGACTATTTTGCCTTTGGTTGGACTAAAATGGGAAACACTTTTATTGGATTATTCCACTAACAAAATAGTGGGCTAGATGTTGGCTTATAGTAGACATTAAGCCCACTAAGTGAGTGGATTCTTAGGTGTTGGGTTTTGTGAAGATTTTTCATGCAATTGTTGCATGCTTTTTTCTATAAATTGGGCTCTTCACATTTAGTTAAAAGACTTTTGCCATTTTTAGAAAAAGGGTGCTCATAATTTGGGTTGGAAAATCACTATGTTCTTTGAGTGAAATAAACCAAACTCAATTCATCTTATTTTCATCTCTTTTCTCTTCTCAGTTCTCTTCTCCCCGGGTCCCAAAATCGGTTTCGAGTCCAGAGGATGTAGGTCAACTCTAGTAGTGGTCCGAAAAGTGTTCAGGCCGAGATTCAATGAGGAGAAGTGGGTTTCGGGGGCTTCAAAGGTAGTATCCTACACTTTTTAATCCACTGTTTTTTTCCTGATGCATGCTTATTTCCTTTTATTAAGAGCAATTAGAGTGTAATTAGATCCTAATTCCGCTGTGTATGTCTCGAGTTCCATCAATTAATGTTTATTGCTTTCATATTCCTTTTCTGTCTACTTCCGTTCCTCCGTGAATCACTTTCTCCATGATGTCTTCTTTCCTCCTGGTAGTTAATATGAATTAAATGAGTACTTAACTGTGTTAAAGAGATAACTGCGTTTAGCTTAAGCATGCTAGACGGCATCTTCACCTGTGAGAGAAGAAGTGAAGATGCCATTCTGATCTATCGAGAGAAGGTTAGAAGAATGCGTTAACTAAAGCGAGTAGTACTTCCAAACATGGAAGCAACCTTGCATTCATTACGTTCGTCTTAATTCACCACAGACATGTGGGAGCGTGGTTGATCACTGAAAAGTGTACACCAAGAGAAAAACGGAACCGTATTATAACTTCAACGCAATTAAGAAACTTGCACTGTTTATATTAGTTATCTTCCTCTTTTTGTGTTGTACATAAGACTTGTCGCCGCATTTCATGCTCTTTGCTAACTTCAGCCAAGCTGGACCCAACATCTCTGTATCATGAATCCTGTATCTTGTATCATCTAGCTTAGGTTTACTGTACTTATTTTATTATCGCATTTTATTGCTTTCCTTTACTTTACCCAATTTTATATACTTGTACAAAACACTCTTTAAGATTGAAAAACCTGGTGCATTACACGAACATCCACAATAACCTCAAACAGTCCCTGTGTTCGACCTCGGATCACATCGAGAACTTTGTGGTGGAATTACACTTGGTTCCAATGTAAGGAAACTTGTGACAACGCAAGGTATACTATAAGAATATTCATAAGTATGCATATCTAGAAGTAGTATCCCATATTTGTCCACATGCTTAAAGATATAAATTTTAAGTGATAAGTTTATGGCGCGTTGCCGGGGATTGGTTATGGTTTATGTTTGAGTGTGTTTTTGGTATTTTACAGAGATCTCTTTGTACTGGCTGTTCAACGCAGAGAGCTGTCTGACGGCTTGTGAGTGCTGGAGTAATCTAGTGACTCTAAGCGGACCCAGAGATCAAGAGTACTATTCGCACTAGAGTTCATCAAGGCCAAAGTAATTGGAAGTATGGCTAATGAAGATATGGCACCGACAGGAAACCAAATGGGAAATTTACCAGCGCAAGATCTAGTTTTTCTTGCTGCTGACCATAATATCCCTATGAGGGATTATGCGTTGCCAGATTTTTATAATTTCTCACCAAGAATTTCAAGACCTATGGTTGAAGGGAATGTAAGCTTTGAGATGAAACCTATTATGCTGCAGATGATTCAGAATGTGGGACAATTTGGAGGATTATAAGGTGAAGACCCACATGCGCATTTGACGAATTTTGTAGACATGTGCAGCGTATTCTCCATACCTGATGTGACTCAAGAAGGGTTTAAGCTATATCTATTCCCGTACACATTACGGGATGAAGCTAAGAGGTGGGCTCAGGAATTAGAGCCGGATGAAATTAATGAATGGGAGCAGTTGGTTGATACGTTCATGAACAGATTCTTTCCTCCGTTTATCAACGCAAAGAGAAGGAGGATGTTTTGAATTTCGAACAAAAGGGTTACGAAACCTTGAGCATTGTCTGGGTGCAATTCTGGCAGTTAGTGAAGAGCTGTCTGTACATCGGGATTCCCGATAGTATTTTGATGGAAACCTTTTACAATGGCTTAGACCAATCAACGCAATCAGTTGTCGATGCCTCTGCAGAAGAGGGATTAATGAATAAATCATATACAGAAGCAAAGAACATATTGGATCACATCTCGCGACATTCTGATGAGTGGGTTGATACCGGGCTCGAGGTAAGAGGTTGGGAACAAGAGAGAGTAGAAAGTACTGATGTGTCAATAGACACAATGAGCGCACTAGTCGATCAAATGACCACAATGACCTCACTCCTCCAGACTGTGGCTAATCAGCAGAAAACTCTCTCTCTAGGATCAGCGCAAGTTAATGCGGTGACTCATGTAGCCGTAATGGATTGCACTCAATGGGAAAAGAGACATCCAGTAGAAGCCTGCCCATGGAATCAACAACCCATATATGCGGTCTACAATGAATCATTTAGCAACATCCACAACCCTGGTTGGTGGAGCCATCCAATTTTTGGTTTGGATGAGAATCTCAATCAGGAGAGCCATAGTTTTTAATCAATTCAGTTATCAAGGGGATCAAGGCAACCCTCCAGTCTTCACTAATCCAAACTACAGCCCAAGTAATTCTCAAGGTATGCCACTCTGTGACCAACCGTTCTTATATGATACCTCTTGCAGCACCTCGTCTCTGGAGACATCGTTAAAACATTATATTGAAAAGAGTGAGGCAATGAGACAATCGCAAGCCGACTCCCTAAAAGAATTAGAAAAACAGATAGATCAGCTTGCGAGGGAATTAAAGAGGATAATGCCTGGTACGCGGCACAGAAACTCAGGAATAGCGGGACCCAGGGGTAAAGAACAATGTCATGCAGTGACATTGAGGAGTGGCAAAACAACAGCCTCTACTATGCCTAAAGCGCTAGATGCGGCAACAACACCAATAGATTTGACAATTGATGATGACTAGTTGACTAATATTGGAAAAAGTACCAGTTCAGAAGTAAGTTCACCTACAAAAGATGAAGCTCTTCAAGATTCGAATTCTCAATCGACGCAACCTCCAACTAACGAAACACAGCAAGCACCAGACCTCACCAGACAGCCATGTTCTCCACCATTCCCGTCCAGGCTAAAAAAGAAAGATGATAGCAAGCAATTTCAGAGGTTTTTAGATGTTCTCCGACAGCTACACAGTAATATTCCCTTGATAGAAGCATTAGAGCAGATGCTGAGTTATGTAAAGTTTCTCAAGGATATTCTCGCCAATAAGAGAAAGATTGGGGAAAATGAAATAGTTGCGTTAACATATGAGTGCAGCGCTCTGTTTCAAAACAACCTCCCCACTAAAATGAAGGACTCTGGGACCTTTACACTGCCCTACACGATAGGAGGGAAGATGGTCAGGAACGCGTTGTGCGATTTAGCGGCAAGCATAAATCTAATGCCCTTGTCAATTTTTAAGAAGCTGGATATCAGCGAAGCAAGACCAACCACGATCACATTACAGCTGGCCAATAGATCGATAATGTAAACCCGAGACTTTCCTTGGCTTATTTGCTCTTGTCACACATTGTAGGATGTTGGATTTAAGTTATTGTTGTTCCATTGTTGAAGAAAATGGCAAAGCTTTTGGTTGAAGTTGTCTTTAATAATTTTAGAATTTATAAATAAAGAAAAGAAAAGAAAGGGAATAAAGAAAAAGAAAAGAAAAGAAAACAAAAGGAAAAGGAAAAAGGAAAAAAAAAAAGAAAATGAAAGAAATTGGAAACCCATTCGGTGCTTAGGGTTTAAAGTGAGAACCCACTCATTTCAGCCCATTTCTCCATCATTTCCCATTCTATTTTTAGAGCATTTCGAGAGAGAGAGTGAAGGAAGAGGAAGAAGAAGTTGCTGCAGGTTGGAGGTTGAAGAAGGGAGGAAAAGCTCATGCAAGTGCAACCTTGGAAGAATTTGGGTTCAACCTACCTATCTCTGGTTTTTAAGTCGGTTTGAGCTACACAAGAAGAACTAAGAGGTGAGGCCTGAATTTCTTGAAAGTTAATCTATTTTCTAGCAAATTTCATGAAGGAATCTTGAGCTAAATCTGATGTTAAGTTAATGGTTTTTTAAAAGGAAAACAGAGCACAGAATTTTCGTGCAAATCAGAAGGATCTCTGCTTTTTTCGAACATTTTAGGGTGTACAGATTGGATTAAAAGCTAAATTGAATATGGTTGAAAATATTATTCAATTTTCTATAACTTTAATGAAGAATTCGTGAGCCAAAAATGATTAGAAGTAGGTTTAATTTCAGGAGAAAGGCAGAGGGTAGCAGAGAAGCACGAATCTGTATTTGCTGTGTTCGAGGGATTTTTGGACAAATCCGTTGGGAATCTCGTTTTTATTCCTTCAGGTAAGTTGTAGAGAGTTCCAAAATGAAGAGTTTTATATATACTACATTAATTTTGGTCAAGTATTGAGGAAGTTATGAGTGTTGGAAGTTAGGGTATTGAATCTGGAAAATCTGGAAAGAAAATGTGAAGTGTGATTTTATTTCTAGAATTTAGAATTCATGAGCATGGAAAGACAAGACAATTTATAGTTCTGATGCTCGGTTTCGTTTGTTTGACAGGCCAAGAGGAAATAGGCCGATTCTACAGACAAGGGAACTAGCCAAGACTGTGAGTGACAAAACAAATTTCAAAAATGATTTCTAAACTGTAATTTATGCTTAAATGGTTTACATGTTTGAATATGAACTTATGAATGATACATGATTTCTATGAATGGTTTCAAGCATAATTTTTGAGCTTAGATTTTCTAAGGAGGTTTATATACGAGCACGTGATTATTGACTTCTTGAAAAGTAGTTGAAACGATATCATTTAAAGTAAAGTATGTATTAGCGAGTACTGTTTAAAGATTTTCAGTTTTTCACGAGCAAGCCGAGTAAGCTTGAGTTTTACGAAAGATAAAGATAAGCAGGCATGTTTTAATGTGGTTTTCTGAGACTTTTATTGACTACATGACTGAGATATTGAGCCCGAGGCTATATGGTACCGTGTGCACACAAGTTATATTTCGTTGTTGACGTTGAGTGTACTTCGTGACAACGATGCTGTCAGGAGTGCTGGGTGGGCCTCACTACGACAAAGACGATGGGAGTGCTGGGCGGGCCCCACTACATTGTAGAGCTAGTAAACTAGGCGTGCCATACACAACGTTGATTTGTCATGTTAGTTAAAATGTTTTATATACTTGATATGCCTTGCTAGATTTTAATGACGTACTTGCGGAACATTTAAGAAAGCTTTTAGCATTACACGTTTATGTTTAATGCTTTGATTGAACAGATTATACGTTTAAAGGTCTATCACATGTTCTGATTTGCGGATTTACAGTTTTAAATTGAGTCACTCAATGGGCTTCATAGCTCACTCTTTCAAAATGTTTTCCCACTTTACAGGTAGAAATCGAGCTCCCAGTGCCTGATAACTGCCAAAGTCTGTTTTCTCCTAAAAGCTTCCAGATTAAGCTTCATACGTGGGTGGAGTTGTACATTGTGTCTGTTTATATTGTAAATGTCTTTGTAAGAACTGGATAGTTTATGGTTGTGTAAGCACTAGATGTAGTGGTTGTGTAAACCCCAGTTGGATATGTTTTTGGTTGTGATATCTCTATCAGGTTATTTTCCAAACCGAGTTATGTCAAGACTATACTTCATGTGTGTCTAAAGGTTTTCAGGGATTCCGCTGTGTTGTGTTACATGTAAAGTATTTTATATCTAAGATTAATATGTTTATCAGGTTCAACGATTCAGCAGGGTCAATAGGTATCGTTAGAGGAGGACGATGTCTGTTGGCTTCACGCCATCTCTCTGACTAAGTTAGCAGGTATCTGGGAAAGGGTGTGGCAGATAAAGCTTCCTGAGGGCAAGATAGAAGATGTTCTCGTGCAAGTGGACAAGTTTATCTTCCCGACAGACTTTTTCATATTGGATTACGAAGCCGATAGAGAAATCCCTATCATCCTGGGTCGACCATTTCTCGCCACAGGGCGAGCGCTGATCGATGTGCAGAAAGGAGAACTGACCATCAGGGTCGACAATCAAAAGGTAAAATTCAATGTACTCAATGTGTTGAAGTACACAGGTGATATAGAAAACTGCCAATATATCGAGGAACTACGGGAAGGACATTGGCACGAACCCCTGGAGGAGCTGGAGGAAGAAAATTGTGAAATCGGTGCAATAGTGGAGGAGGACTACACTGCATTTTATGTGGAAGCAAATTTTGAAACACTCAAGTTGTCTGAACGAACTTCACAGCAGATTAAGCCATCTCTGAAAGAACCACCTGTGCTAGAGTTAAAGTCGTTGCCCATGCACCTTAAGTATGCTTACTTAGGAAGTAACGACACGTTACCGGTTATCATTTCCGCATCGCTGAGTAAGGAAAAAGAAGATGCGCTTATGCCTGTCTCTTATACACATCTAGATGTGTATAAGAGACAGGCCTTAGGATGGACCTTGGCAGACATTCGAGGAATCAGTCCTTCATATTGTATGCACAAGATTCGTCTGGAAGAAGGAAAGACTGGATCCGTAGAAAGGCAACGTCGCTTGAACCCTGCCATGAGGGAGGTTGTGAAGAAGGAAATAGTAAAGTGGTTGGACGCCGGTGTCATCTACCCAATATCTGATAGTAGCTGGGTGAGCCCAGTGCAGTGTGTTTCGAAGAAAGAGGGGGTGACAGTTATCACTAATGACAAGAATGAATTGATTCCCACAAGGATGACTACGGGGTGGAGAATTTGTATGGATTATCGCAAGCTGAATTTGGCCACTAAAAAGGACCATTTCCCACTCCCGTTTATTAATCAGATGTTAGAAAGACTTGCAGGGAATGCATTTTTTTGCTTTTTTTATGGCTATTCAAGGTATAACCAAATAGCAATTGCATCAGAGGACCAAGACAAGATAACTTTTATGTGCCCATTTGGTACGTTCGCATTCCGACGCATGCCATTTGGGCTCTGCAATCCACTAGGCATTTCTCAACGATGCATGATGGCAATATTTTTAGATTACTTGGAGGAGTCAGTTGAGGTATTCATGGATGATTTCTCAGTCTTCGGCAATAACTATGACTCCTATTTATCTAACCTTGAAAAGGTCTTGAAGAGATGTGTGGCAACGAATCTTGTTTTGAACTGGGAAAAATGCCACTTTATGGTGGAAGAAGGTATAGTTCTAGGTCACAAAATCTCTAAAGCAGGATTGGAAGATGAGCAAGCAAAGATCGATGCAATTTCCAAGTTATCCCCACCAGTGAACGTAAAAACACTTAGGAGCTTCCTGGGACACGCTGGGTTTTATAGAAGATTTATTTGCAACTTCTCCTAGATCGCAAGGCCCTTGAGTGCACTCCTTGAAGCTGACCGAGAATATAACTTTGATGATGCGTGCACCAAAGCATTCAACACATTAAAAGATGCGCTTGTCTCTGCACCCATTTTGATTGCGCCAGATTGGACGCAACCATTTGCGTTAATGTGCGATGCCAGCGAATATGCTGTGGGTGCAGTATTAAGTCAATGCAAGGACAAGGTATTGCATCCAACTTATTATGCAAGTAAAACATTGAACGATGCATAGGAAAACTATACAACCACAGAGAAGGAAATGCTCGCAGTGGTATTTGTACTTGAGAAATTTCGACAATACTTAATCGGAACAACCGTTGTGGTGTATATGGATCACTCTACGATCAAGTATTTGATGACAAAGAAGGATGCAAAACCAAGGCTTATACGGTGGGTGTTGCTACTGCAAGAATTTGACCTAGAGATTAAAGACCGGAAGAGCACCGAGAACCAAGTCGCAGATCATTTGTCAAGATTGGAGAATTGCGAGGTTGAAGGTAAATAAAAAGATATTGAAGAAAGATTCCCTGATGAGCTGCTGATGGCAATGGGCATTAATGTTCCCTGGTATGCGGACATCGTGAACTTCATCATTTGCGGTCAAATACCAGATGACTATTCTTACCAGCAGAAGAAAAAGCTAAGACATGATGCCAAATTCTATTTCTGGGATGACCCATTCCTATATCGACAAGGACTTGATCATATATTACGTCGATGCGTGCCTGAGCATGAAGTCAAGCACATTCTAGAGCTTTGTCATGAGTCCCTGTATGGAGGACATTTTGGGGGGCAATGGACTACCGCAAAGGTTTTACAATGTGGCTATTTCTGGTCAATGTTGTTCAAGGATGCCCAAGCCCACATTGTGCAATGCGACAGATGTCAGAGAACGGGAAATATCTAAAAAAGAAATGAAATTCGATTGACATCAATCTTAAAAGTGGAATTATTTGATGTTTGGGGAATTGACTTCATGGGCCCGTTTCCACCATCAGAAGGTCATCACTATATCCTGGTTGCGGTTGATTATGTATCAAAATGGGTTGAGGCTATCGCATGTGCCAAGAATGATGCGGCCACAATGGCGAAGTTTCTGAAGAAGAACATTTTTGCTCGATATGGGACGCCACGAGCCTTAATCAGCGATGAGGGCTCTCACTTTATCAACCGCATAATTGCCAACCTGTTGACTAAATTTAATGTCAGCCATCGAGTTGCAACTGCTTATCACCCACAGAATAATGGACAGGCAGAGATTTCTAATAGAGAGATCAAAACCATCTTGGAGAAGGTAGTCAATACTTCAAGGAAGGATTGGTCACCCAAGCTTGATGAAGCACTGTGGGCTTACAGGACTGCCTACAAAACACCAATTAGCATGTCTCCATATGCCTTAGTCTTTGGAAAAGCTTGTCATCTGCCGCTCGAATTGGAACATAAGGCAATGTGGGCATGTAAGAAGCTGAAGTTTGATTTAGCAAGTGCGGGGAAAGTTCGGAAGCTGCAATTGAATCAGCTGGTCGAATGGCGAAGGGACGCTTATGAAAATGCCAAGATCTATAAGGAGAAAACCAAGAAGTGGCATGACGATCGCATAAACGATCGGACATTCCCCGAAGGTCAACAGGTATTATTATTTAACGCTCGTTTGCGATTATTCCCAGGAAAGTTGAAGTCTCGCTAGTCTGGACCGTTCAAAATCAAGACTATCTTTCCTCATGAGGCAGTGGAACTAACAACTTTAGACGGGAACAATGCGTTTAAAGTCAATGGTCAATGAATTAAGCCTTACTACGGAGGCGACTTTGAGCGACGCATGGACACCATTGACTTGGGCAAGCAAGATTAAACCGCCTACGGAGGGAAGCGATTGCGGTAATTCTAAGCACTTCTTTCAATCAACATCCCTATCTATGTTTACTTGCTTTCTTTACAGTTTCCTTTTACTACTTTCTAAATCATGTATTTATGCTTTTTAGAATTAGCCTTTATTGCTTTATGTAATTCTCTTCGCTTTAATTTTTCATGTCATGTTTAAATCGTTGAGTTTGTATACATTAGTAGCATTGTTCTTTAATTTTTGTGAATGATTGGATGAAATATTAAACACCGCAACGTCTTTTCGACTTGCGTTTCTGATGAATTAAACAGAAAATTAAAAACTGGTATGTAATGCGATGATGGGTGCATAGTGTGTTAACAAGAGACACCTTGCAGCCATTACACTCAAATGCATTGAGTTGAGGGGTGTGTTGCACTCGTATGTGTTCTTTGCCCGTCCTTAGCTAAATGCACTATGCTGAGGTATCCTCCAGAAAGGTGTTTAGTTAAGGGGAGTGTTGCGGGGGTGTATGCATTGTTGCCTGTCCTCAACAAAAATGTACTTGCATTAATAGAAGCACAGTGTTAATTTTTTATCATGCACACGTCTGAATCGAATTCAAACAATGACATCTCAATTTTTTTATTCTTGTATAGGCACAAATTTTTGTATTGCGTTAATTTTTAATTATTTGTATACTTTGTTAATATTCAATACAATGAGTACATATTCACTCCATATTTTTTGCCTATGCCTTTTTCTTTATCATCCTTTGTCAATATTGCGATAATTCGTCAATACTTTTTACTGTTGTGTTCTTCATTGCGTATGGCTATGAGGTAATTATGTTTGCTTGATCTTAGAAACTTTCCCATTACTAAGTAACACCTAGTTAATTCATAGTTAGCACTTACTGTTACCTTATTATCTTCAAAGTTTTTGCTCAAACCTTCTTTTTTAGAATTTTCTTCTAAAAGTAGTTTCGTCCTTAGTCTAACTCCAACAACGGCAAGAGGACCTTGTCTCACATTCTGTTACATTGGGGGTGGGAAGGTCTGAGAGATGGAGATCAACAATATGCAGTATTTAAGAAAAATTGCAATATTTATAGAAAAATGCATCCATTTTCATGTCTTAATTTTAAATGATAAAAAAAACAAATACGCAAATAGGCTCCATATGTCAGCGCAAGGAAACCTTAAAATGTTTCCCACCTGATAAGGCAAGGTTTAGTTGTGAAAGAGCCTGCTCGTACGTTTGATGTTCGATGAACCCGTAGGGCAGTCAAAACGAGAGTGGTTTCAAGGAGTAATACAACGCAGTGATAGAAATAGAAAAATAAAGGAAAAATAAAAATCGAGTAAAAACTCTAAGTGAAGACGAAATATCCATTAAAGATAGATCATCACAGGGAGTCTGGACGCAAATAATAGGAAAGAAGAATCATGCGAAACTCAATCATGAGAGGAACTTGGCACCGTTGGATGTTCACATGACCGCCGTGAGGGCAAGCCAAAAGCAAAGAGTGTAAAACCACTGACCAACAATCTCTAATAAATGATGCAAACATTTTGACCACCGGCATATAGATACATCGAGTTGTTTTGACAAATGAAGAGAAAAACATTCTATTTTGAAAAATTAGTAAAAGCATTTTAGGCAGAAAATTTGTTATATAGAAGAATAAAGTAGAGGCTTTGTTAAGAATTTAACAAGAAGAAATATGCGATGTCAAGTAATGTGCCTAGTGAACATTCGAAGCACACAATTGTCGCAACAGAACTTAGGATAGGAATTGAGCCATGATGCGCTAAGTTAGAAGATAGTGCCTAGGCACAAGCATATATCTAAATTTGGGGTGTTGATAACTTTGTAGAATACAAAGTATTTATACTGCCTTATCTAGATATTGTGGCCAAAAGATAGTGAAGTATCGTCATTGTATGAAAATTAGCTCAGAATTACATAATTTATAAATTATCGCAAGATTACACCCACCATAACTTTTTAAGATGAAGAAAAGGAGATTTTACTCTGTTTTGCAGGAAAACTGAGTCACCGCTTGCCGCTCAAGGTCAAGAGAGACAACGTATCACGTTCTCTGTCCATATGCGCTGTCAACCACAATGAAGAGACAATTAATGCAATGACGGCGCAATGCGACAGTCGATCCAGAGCTGACTTTCAAACCGCATGCGGGTAACTAAAAACAACACCGCATGCGAATCACATCGAAAGATGCAGCTGAGCAATGCAAAGCGGAGGATGAGACACCATGTACAAACTAACGGTTATGAAAATTGACGGTTGATTGCATAACAGAAGGAAATTAATCCCTCCATCTTCGAATTTTCATAACAACAAGTGGGGACCACCAAGCTCAGAGGTCAAAGTCTCCTCACCTATAAAAATACCACCCATAAGATTCTAGAAAAAAGAAATATGCTATTGGAAATACGGGGATAATTTGTTGCTACAAGTTGTTGAGAAAAAAGGCTAAGCTGGGGTGCCTACTGAAAATCCGAAAAAACGTAGCATGCCGAGAGGTGAGTCTCAGTCCTATATCTGAACCGAATTACCGCCGAAGAAGACTCATATGCTGAGGAACCCATTACCGGATTAAAAGCAAGCCTGGATGAGGGAAGCTCATCCATCCATCTGATCATTCCACAATACCGAGCAAGCAGATTCCACACTGAATCCAGTGCCACAACGAACCTTGCGACATTGATTTGTTTCGTTCTTATTCTTTTCATCATTGTATTTCACTTTCTTTATCTTTTCATTCACACACCATAGTATCAATACACTTAAATAGACATATTAAAATGTTAATTGAATTGCTTTTCAATAATTTCCATTTTCTTTCTCTACTTTCCATATCCTCCGTTGAATCACTATTCATCCATGAATGTCTTCTATAATCCCCTGGTAATTAAATGAATTAAACGAAGTACTTCAACTTGTGTTAAAGAAGATAACTGCGTTTAGCTAAAGCATGCTAGACGACATCAATTCACCTGTGAGAGAAAGAGTGAAGATGGCCATTTCTGATCTATCGAGAGAAGGTTAGAAGAATTTGTTTAACTAAAACGAGTAAGTACTTCCAGACATAGAAGCAACCTTGCGTAATCATTACGTTCGTCTCTGATCATCTCTCT
>NC_052352.1:31834328-31893239 GCF_009727055.1 Benincasa hispida
CCGCATTCCATGCTCTTTGCATGACCTTCACAGCCAGCCTGGACCCCAACATCTTGTATCATGAATCCTGTATCTTGTATCATCTAGCTTAGGTTTACTGTACTTATTTTATTATCGCATTTTATTGCTTTCCTTTACTTTACCACAATTTTATATACTTATACAAAACACTCTTTAAAGATTGAAAAACCTGGTCGCATATACCACGAACATACCACAATAACCTCAAACAGTCCCTTTGTTCGACCTCAGATCACACTGAGAAACTTGCGGTGGAATTACACTTGGTTCCAACGTAAGGAAACTTGTGACAACGCAAGGCATACTACAAGAATATTCATAAGTAATGCATATCTAGAAGTAGTATCGCATATTTGTCCACATGCTTAAAGATATGAATTTTAAATGACACGTTGGCAGTGGAGTTGTTATTTTCAAAAGTTTTTTTTTTTAAGGAAGTGACCGCGATGTGATGAACGCAATTCTCCGAGATCGCTGCCACCCCCAAACTTAGAGGGTGGCAGCGTTCTCACTGCAAGCTAAAAACAAACTCAACAGAATGTGATACCAAATGTTTGAGCAAGGGTTTGCACACAATAAAACTATAGACTTTCACAATTTAAAGAAGCTATTAAAAGTATGGAGACCCTTGTGATATTAGTTAGAGGATGTGGTGAATTATTTGTACCATTATAGATGCATCGCAAAGAATTGCAATCAGACAAAGAGAATTTCAAGAGGATAAGGCATAAAAGATAACAAGAACAAAACCTTAAGTAGAACAACACATGCGACAATGCGTTGGAATTCATGCGATTGAAGCCATGCGTTGAGGGATGTGAAGGATTCTTCCGTTGTAACTACGCACCGAGGAGAGTTATTATCGCACCTACAAGGAGTAAACGCACCACAACCAAGTAAGCAGCCGCATATCCAAAAGAACAATAAATAAAACAATAAACTAAACTAAGAAAGCAACGTAAAGATAGAGTAGAAAGACGTCCCTGGAGAAAGTGGAGTGTTGTCACCGCAAGGAGTCTCCCATGTAGGAGATGGCTCTCAACTGCTTGGATCAAGGGGCTCGCTCTGACCATTGGAGCTTCCAGCAATTGTTGGGCGCATGATGGTTGACATGCGTCTAACTACTTTCAGCTCATGCGACGGATAGGCTTCCTATCTCGAGGTCAATATTTTACTTTCAACGCATCGCCTATACTTCAAATATTGTTTGTAGCTTGGTTGCACAATCTACAATACGCATAAGATTGAAAGGGTGCCTGCGAAAACACAAAACTTCACAAAACATTAGCTGCCAAGTCCCTAGCAACGGCGCCAAAAACTTGTTGATTGGGAGGAAAATTATTATCATGGACGGATGGGGTTGTATATGTAATCATGCGTTAGACATGACTTAAGCTATGTGTTTACACCCATGCTTCTAAAGTCATGTGTCGGAATGAAAATGCATTAATCTAGTATGTAATGACCACACGTTCCTATCACAAGTTTTCTTACGCTCGCGCCAAGTATAACGCAAATGCAAGTTTCTCGGGTAATCCGAGGTCGAACACAGGGACTTGTCACTCAATAATGCTTGTTAAGCAATGCGTTTGAGGTGATGAAAAGAAAAATAAAAAGAAGAAGTTTAATGGATTTACATACTACTTCTACTTCTAACTAAGCAAATTGAGAAACTGAAGACAGGTAGATACACAACAACCATTAATGCATAGTAATGTTTATTATCTTAAATCGCCCATGTAATCCCAGCTCATTGCACTAACGCATCACACACCTCTCGGTGGTCAGCCGCATGACTATATCTCTATAGTGCATGACTGTGTCGAGCATAAGATTGTGCCTATCTCTAGGAACAATGCGAAATTTGCTTTATTTCGTTGCATCTCTTACCTTCTCAGGCAGTTAGATGCGGCTATTTAACTTATAGACAAACATTGCAACATCCCATAGACAAGCGTTGCTACAGCCTTTCACCAAGAAAAGAGGATTAACTCACTATACTCGCACAATGCTCACCTCTCGATGGGTTGCTACATTTATCCTAACTCTAGGCTACACAATTAAGTATGCGGTCACCTTTGATAAATAAATGTTGAAGATAAACTATGATAGAGATGAAGATGATGAAGAAGACGGCAATGAAGGAATCAAGATTTGCATTGATCACAAAATGTCTTAATATCTTAAGCTAAAATGTAATACAATACAGAGATTAGAAGAGAAATGAAGGACTTTGCGTCAAGGCTGTTGGTGGTGCCATGGATGAATGGTGGAGATGTCTCTCTCGAGCTCTATCTCCAGCGAAAGCTCTGGTCGTCACTCGGTCTGGTTTGTGGAGATGAAGAATTCTCACTGAAAATCTCGTTCAAGCTCTCATCTGTGATCGCAAACCTCTGCCTTAAGGAAGAAGTTCAGATGTCTTGAAATGAAGCTCCAAATGCTTATTTATAGAATTTAAATGCCGACAGCTATCATGATTGCATTATGGCTCACTGATGCTTTTGTCGCAGTATGGGCAATGTCACATCGTCTTATCTTGTTGATACTTCCAAGGTATGCATCCAAGCTTGATTCAGCTAAAGCATCAATGCGTTCTACCCATCTTGCGATCGTCCTTCTATTATGGTTGTCACTCCGTGGCCCCAATTCCCAATTGATCGCTGCATTCGCTTGATCATCGCAACTTTCATACAATGGACGCATGCGATCACCGCAACTTTCAGCGTATGCGTTTGTCTTTGCGATCGCCTGGCTTCAGCGCATGCGTTTGTCTGTGATTGCTACAAAAATAGACACTTTGGCATGGAGTAACGCATAATATTAGGGTCAGTGAGGATTTAGGTGCTAATTGATTCTAAATAAAACGTTTATAATAACTTGCATTTCTGCCAATTATCACTAATGCAGGAAATGAATGCAAACGCGAAAACCAGACCACCGCATAGACGACTGCATGTGGAAAAAGACTCCATCGCAAAGGCAAACGCATCAATCAATGCATGGATGTTGCAGTAATCAGCCGTATGCGTCCATCGATGGGAGTTGCGCTCGTCAAGCAATTGCGGTCATCATGTAGAGTTGCAGTATTAAGCGAATGTGGCCATTGAATGATTGTGGCTACGCGACAATGGAAACTAATGGGATCAATGCAAGGTAGGTGGAATGAACGTATCAACGCATCTACCTCGAGAAAATCCAAAAGATGATTTTGACATTTCACCTACCACGCCGTTAGTGGCAGAGGTTCAGAAAAGGACTAACGCGCCAAACGTCAGACTCAAGAGTTCCAATTAATGTTGTCGGTGACCCAAAGCTCTATAAATAGAAGTCGACGAGTTTGAAATACAAGTGATCCGGAGATTATCCTTCAAACCGGGGATTTTTTCCCGCGATCCAGCAAAATGTGTAAGAAAATGCTAGAGAGTTCTTCACCTCCTTCATTCATTCTGAGTGACAACCGGAGCCTTCGAATAGCTCTAAAGGGGTGTTGGGCATAACATAAAACAAGATAATCGCCAACAATGAACTTTCTAGGTCATGTTAGCTTAGTTCTTCTTAACCATTCGACTAGTTTAGTTACTCATGCATGCTAAGAGAGTGAACAGATGTAGAATAAGAACTTTCATTGTATTAGATATAAAGATGAAGTACAAAATACAACAATGCAATTATAGAAAAAAGGGCCTTGGTAGCAATCTCTTGCTGCCCAGGCCTTTTACACTATTTTTCTACTCGTGTTCAAAGATAATCGTCGCTCTCGCGAGAGTGCGGCCCGCTCATCTGCCTTTGCCTCAAGGTTCTCTCTCGAGTTGCCCTGAGCGATTTCTGGCGTCTTTACTCTTCTCTTTGCTCTGCCTTAAAATAAAAAGGAAAAACTATGGACGAGGACGAGCTGAGCTCTTAAATTCGTAAACAGGTGAACTCGTTAACAGCTGAACCCCTTTTCTGAAGGATGCCTCCAGTATTTATTAGAACTTTCAGGGTGAAAGATGGATCTCTCTCTCATGATTGCGCAGATGGGAGGGCTTTAATTCCTGACTGATGCGCTGAATATTTGTCACCGAAAAGCCAAAATGTACTTGTTCGTTAGCGGCTGTCAACTTAATTCGGATTCGACTGTCATCAGCTTTCTGTCCCATCGTGATTAATTATGCCTTTCACCCAGATGCGCCCACCATGTTGCACCAACCAAGTTGCGACAATCCTTCTTGGGAAAATGTTTGTGAACACAATCACCGCAAAGCCTTACGATAATGCTGCGTTCGACCAATGATTTCCTATGATCGTAATCTGCACCTTGCGTCAACGTATATTCTACATGAAAACACAAAAATCAACTGTTCCTATGTGTTGAATGCATGCGGCCGCAATATAATAAACTTAATGCTTTTTGGACGCAATTTAACATATTTTATCAACGCAAGCCAACATTGTTTAAGAACTTAGCACTATGATAACGTGCATTTCTGCCCGTTATCACTGATCTTATATGTATTTGTTGGACTGATCTTATATGTATTTGTTGGGCTAATCTTATATGTATATATTTATAAATCTTAAATCTTATGTCTTATATTTTTTTTTATTTGTTTGGGCTGATTTAAACTTAGAAATATATGTATTTGTTGGGCTGATCTTATATGTATATGTTTATAAATCTTAAATCTTAGATCTTTTTTTTTTTTTAATTTGTTTGAGCTGATTTAAATATAGTTTATGAATATTAGATTTAGGCTGATTCAAATGTATAACATTTAGATCTTATATGTTAAACTTGAAATTGGATTTTGTTGGGTTGACATATTAACATGTTTTTTTGTCAACTATAACAGTTGAAAAAATCATAATAAATATGTCGATGCGTCCTGAAGATTTAGTTATTCTTGAACCTAGAAATGATGAAGATAGTGATATTGACATTGAAGTTGATGAATTATTTGGAAACGATAGTAGTGGGGAACATGATCTTAAGTTGGTACCTCGGAAATGTTCACCCAAATAGATTGGGAAATGACAAATTCAACTTGTGAGCTAGGGTCTACTTTGGAAGAAAGGAATTTAGGTGTAGATAACTGTAGTTTAGTACAAAAAGGAATGTTGTTTAATACCAAAGAAGATTTATAGCTTGCTATAAAAAAATATTGTGTGACAGAACACTACGAAATTATTGTAGTGGAATCAAATCAGGATCTTTGGTATGTTAAATGTAAATCATGGAGTGACGGTTGTACTTGGAGGTTAGGGGCATGTCCGCGTAAAACTCATGGGATATTCGAAATCACCAAACTTCAAGGAGAACACTCAAATTTGTTTTCAGAATTGACACAGGATCATTCACAGCTTGATTCAAATTTCATGAGTAACGAAATTCAAATTTTGGTTAGAGGTGATCCTGGAGTAGCTGTGTCCTTACTCCAAGAAACCATTAAAAAACAATATGGCTATAATGTCAATTATAGATGGGTCTGGAAAGTCAAGGGAAAAGCATTGATTGTTGTGTTTGGTGATTGGGAGAAATCATATTCGGAGCTTTCGTATTGGTTGAGTGCTCTTGTTCATTACAATCTAGGAACACGAACAGATTGGTTTTTCCTTCCCTCTGATGTGCTAGGTACGACTATTTTTGGACGAGTTTTTTGGTCTTTTGGTCTTGCAAGAGAAGGTTTCAACCATTGTAGGCCATTAATTCAAATTGATGGAACTCATCTCTATGGAAAGTATAAGGGAAAATTATTGACAGGCTTATCTATTGATGCAAATGGACATATATTTCTCCTTGCTTTTGCTATCGTCGAAGGTGATAATTCATCTAGTTGGTCATGGTCTTTGTGGGCATTGCGTGAATATGTTACCCAAAAAGAGGGTATTTGCTTGATTTCTGATATACATAAGGGCATTCTTGCTGCAGTTAATAAGGAAGAAATTGGTTGGAGTGAACCCAGAGCGTACCATCGATATTGTCTTTGTCATGTTGCCAATAATTTCAAGACGAAATACAAATCAAAGCAACTAAAAAATTTGGTGTTTAAGGCCGAAAATCAACACCAAAGGCGTAAGTTCATTCGGTGCATGAAAGAATTGAAACAATTGCACCCTGAATGTCTTGAATTTTTTTCAGACATTGACTTGGAAAAATGGACATAGTCACACGACAGTGTGTACTGCTATGGGTGGATGACAAGCAATGCAGCTGAATGCATGAACGGTGTTTTCAAAGGTGCTAGAATGTTACCAATTACTTCTTTGGTTAGGCTAACATTCTATTGCACAATACTGTATTTTGAATGCCGGAGACAAGAAATCAGTGAAGCACTTGATCGTGGGGACATATATACAGAATATGCCCTAAAAAAAGTTAAGAGGTGGGAAAAATGAGCATCTGCACATACGGTGACATCCATTGACAGGGAAAGTCAAACTTTTGAAGTACAAACTGGCATAAGTATGATTTTTCCCTATAAAGGACAGCACACCTAAGTTTTGAGCTTGAAAGAAGGAACATGTTCTTGCAATAAGTGGCAATCATTCAAGATTCCATGCTCTCATGTAATTACAGTTTGTAATTACATGCGTATGACATACCTACCACTTATTGATGAATGCTACAAATTGTCCAATTTCAAGCGTTGTTATGAAGGCCGCTTCCATCCAATTCAACACCCAGATTATTGGCCAGAATTATCATTTACAGAAGTTCATCCAAATGCGGACTTACTAAGAGAACAAGGTCAGCCAAAAAGTACGTGCATTCATAATGAAATGGATTGGAGAGAAGCAAGCCAAAAAGTGCGATGTACAATTTGCAAGAAAGAAGGACATAACAGACGTACTTGTCCACAACGTACACTGGGTGCTTCGTCGTCTACGGGTCATTAGGTGTATTTTTTTTACGTGTATATTTTATGTACTTGTATTCTTTATGTACTTATATTTTTCATGTAATTTATGTTTTATGTAATTGTATTCTTTATGTATTTATATTTTTCATGTAATTGTATATTTTATGTACTTGTATTATTTATGTACTTATAATGAATTTATGTAATAAATTTATTTTATGTAATTGTATATTTTTATGTACTTTTTATGTATCTTTTATGTCATGGATTTTATTATGAAATGTAATTTGAACTTCTTAGGTAATGGAGTCTGGTCCTTCTAATCCTATACAATTATACCAACAAAATACGCATCATTCACAAACAATATGGGATAGTTCTTCCACTATAGTGTTGAGTTGTCGGAGAAGGGAGGTGATTGCACAACATTCTATCCTCTTTGATCACTGCATTATTCCATATGTTCAGCAAGCAGGTTTTCTTAGGGTTGAATAAATTGGTTTTATCCAGCTTGATTGGCACCTTATTACTGCTCTAGTTGAGCGTTGGAGATCAGAAACCCACACATTTCACCTACCTTGTAGGGAACGTACGATTACGCTGAAGGATATTGCCATACAATTTGGGTTACGAGTGGATGGGCAATGATAACGGGCAGAAATGCACGTTATTACAGTGCAAAGTTATAGAACAATGCAGGATTCTGATGGTAAAAATATATAATATTGCGTCCAAAAGCATTAAGTTCAAAAAATTGCGATCGCATGCGCCCATCGCATTAAAATAGCTAACTTATGTATTTTTGTGCAGAAAATGCATTGGCGCCAGGCAGAAATGCGAGTGAACAGATGTAGAATCTAGACTCGAGAGAGCAAGATTAGATCTGTATAAGCAAGAGATAGAGACTTAGAGATAAGCTCTGTTTGCCAACATGCATCACATGCACCCTAGAGATAGGTTATGGTAGTATGCAGTCGCCTTGTATGTGTGTGTGTCAATCGTCATCGCATAGACAAGAATAGAGGCTTATGTGTAAGTCCTATAGACATCATCGCATATATCGCATGCATTCTAAAACTAGAAGCCATAGCATTTGCATTTAGAGATGATTTGCTGTTGTATGTATGTAGCATGACCGTATAACATGAACGCAATCCTAGGGAGTGTTAGCTAAACCCCTTCTCAACCCGTTCCCCCGCATACTCAACGCATCTTTCATATTATTAACTCTTTTCTAAACTCCGCCGCATACACTTTATACTGTAAACAACAAACCAACCAACCCCTTGATTTATTTGTTACCGCAAAGTGATCTAAAAATTACCATCGCATACTATTTTTCTTAATCCCTGAGTTCGACCCTGGGCTTACCAGGCAACTCAGTAGGATTTATACCTAGATCTTGCCGAGAAAACTTGCATGCACAATGCATTTTTCACCATACCATTCTTTACCATTATTTCATCGCATAACAACATGCATCAAATTTTTGGCGCCGTTGCCGGGGACTTCGGCAATACATTGTGCTAGGTAATTTTTTTATTTTCTTTGCAGCTTTCAATCTCTGGCGAATTATGGAACCCAGAGATTTGAAAGAACAATTCCGATGAAGATTGAGAGACAGCCGCCAACAACAACAACAAGAGAAAGATAACATGGCGGAACAACCAGGAAATGGAAGCACCAAATGAAAATTAATATCATGGTGAATCCATCCTTATTGGCGAAACGACTGCAATAGGCCCATTCGAACTATGCGTTGCCCAACCTCTATGATTTCTTCCCAGGAATCATGAGGCCCGTTCTTGAAGGATCGAGGTGTTCGAAATGAAACCGGTGATGCTGTAGATGATTCCAAACTGCCGGACAGTTTGCGTCATAGGCATGGCGAGGAACCGCACGCCCACCTCCCAGAGTTTCATTGAGATCTGCAACACTTTTATTGTTCCCAAAAATCTCCGCTGAAGAGGTTTCGATTAACATTGTTTCCCATTTTTCGTTGTGTGACCAGGCACGAAAATGGGGTTATTCTCTTGAACCAGGGGAGATTACATCATGGGAGCAAGTAGTTGAGAAGTTTTATGAAGAAGTTACTTCCTCCGACGGAGAATGCCAGAAGAAGGAAGTTGATCACCAATTTTGAACAGGATACTGGACGAAATCGCTCAGTGACGCTTGGGCGAGGTTTAAGAGGCTGGTTAAGAGATTGCCCGCACAACGGCTTACCAGACTGCTTACAGATGGAGATTTTCTACCACGGATTAAAACCTGCATCGCAGGACGGCTGCCAATGCGGCAACAACTGGAGGTCTAGCTGGATAAAAATTATGATGAGGCCAAGAATATCCTTGATCGCATTTTGAAAATCATGAAGACTGTAGAGAAAGTGATCAAAGAATTGAGAATCAAGGACATTGACGCGAATAATGGGGCTATCGCATCCCTTCAGAGTCAAATGACTGCGATGATGAACTTGATACAAGGAATCGCAATCAATAGTCCAACAATGCATAGTGGCAAGTCAACATAATCAACCAGACGAACGCAATCACCCTACCGAGAGGTGATGTGCATGTGGCAGTTAAATAAAAGAATGTTGGAGGGGTTGCTAAGTTAATTCTAACTCCTACTCCTATCTAACAGACAACGCAATGAGAATATGCATGAGAGGTAGAAGATTACGACAACACTCAACATGGAAATAAATGAAAATGGAAAATAGATAAAATGCGGAGATGTTTTCATTGCAACCCTTAAGAATGACCGCAAGGGCAACCTTAGTCAACGCAAACCATGCAATCATGCTACACAACACGTGAACCTAACTCTAGAACGTATGCGTTGTATCTGCGATATTGCTGAGAAGCCTATGTCCTGCCTAGACCTCTATAACCAGCTCACTAGCTCCTACGGCAATGAGCATGGCTGCCACATAACCCCTTATCCTACTTCCTAGACGCATGCAAATCCATTCTGTAGGGTGCATACGCTGTGTGAAGCAAACGGAGCTTTATCCCTAAGTTTCCTCATTCTTGCCTATACGTTCCCAATTCGCTCTTCGTAAGTCCTATATTTTGTGTTTTAGACTACTCTCCCAAGTATGTCTAAATGATGAATGATGTGCTCATAGGACAAGGTAACCGCATTGAACTTTGCTGACCTAAGATGTTACTATCCCTAATGAACAATAGCATGCATTATGCTTCATGCAACCAACCACTTACCCTCCCAGGCAGTTGATTGCTTGCTGACTTCCACTCATACACATAAGCAATAGCGCATATAGACACCTCAAATAGACTACAGCGTTGCAGCAGCTTCACACTAAGCAAATAAGATTACTCACATACTCGCGCAACACACACCTCTCGGTGGGTTGTACATGCTTCATATCCCTAATCCACATGACTAAGTATGCGATACCCAAGCGATCCCACTAAGTGTTGCAATTGAAAGTAAAAATGCTAAAGCAAGAAGATGGAGATAGAGTCGAAGGAAAAGAGAAATGCATTGAAAAACAAATTGTATTAATTTCCAATCACAAAATGTCATACAAATACAATATAAGAAAGAAAGAAAAATGAAAATGAACCGGCTGGAAGCAAAGACTTGCTTCCAGTGGGATGTGCGTCAAGGCTTCGGTGGTGCCATGGATGGGCGGAGGAGCTAACTCTCTTGAGATCTAGCTCCGGTCGAAGGCTCCGGTTGTCACTCAAAATGGAATGAAGGAGTGAAGAACTCTCAGCATCTTCTCATGAATTTTGTCTGGATCACAAGGATCCACCGCTAGGCGAACCTCAGGCGAAAACCTTGGATAACTTGAATTTCAGCTCATCGGGTTCTATTGGTTGCCGACAGCATTAATTGAACTATTCTGAGTCTAAACGTGGTGTGTTAGTCCTTTCTGAACCTCTGTCCACTAACGGCGTGGTAGATGGAAATGTTAGCATCATCTTTTGGTCTTTCTCGAGGTAGATGCGTTGATGCATCCATTCCACCAACCTTGCGTTGATCCATTAGTATGCTGTCGCGTAGCCGCAATCATTCAATGACCGCATTCGCTTAATACCGCAACTCACATGATGACCACAATCGCTAGGCGAGCGCAACTCCCATGTGTATAGACGCATTACGGCTGATTACCGCAACATCCATGCGTTATCGACTTGTTCGGCCTTGCGATGGAGTGTTTTCTCCGCATGGCGGTCGTCTATGCGTGGGCCAATTTCGCGCTTCTGCATCCATTTCCTGTTTTAGCTACAAAAATAAAACATTGAACGCATAATAATAGGTTAGCTGAGATTCACATGCTGATCGACGCAAGCTCATTTTCTCGTGAATTCCTAACATATTGACGCATATTCTTCCTAACAACCTTCATAATTTTAAGTAAAAGGCCTAAGATGACATAATTTCTTGATTTATTAACATGATTTACTTATCAACACAATAGGAAACCCATGTTGATTAGAGTTAAGTTGTGAAAGGCACTTAACCGTAGTTGGATGTCCGCATGACACACGTGGGAGCAAGCCAAAATGAAAGTAAGTCCACCAGGATCAACGCATAAATAAATGACTGCAACTCCACTACCAAGTAGCATGAGTTTAGTTTGAAAAGAGCGCATTGCTCGTAGTTGGATGTTCGCCATGATACACGTGGGGGCAAGCCAAAACGAAGGCAAAGCACTTGGATCAGCACAAGGTCAGAAAAAAAATAATGAAAAGAAATATGCAAGGATAAAATCATTTGGCACCCAGTGGAAAATTTTTCTTTTTGAAATAAATATGCGATGTTCCGGAAAGCTTAGAAAAGTCTTTTTGAAGGTTAAGCTTGCAGTTCCCTAGGTCTTAGAAATATTTTAAGAAGAGACTTGAATAAGACTGAAGGAAACTTTTTGGTACATAGGATTTGAACGAAGTATCTTGAGAAATCCTTAGGAAAAGAACATTGCGGTTGACTTGCTAAAGGAATCTTTAGCTTATGCTTGAGGACAAACATTGTTTAAATTTGAGGGTGTGATAACGGGTAGAAATGCACGTTACCATTGTTCTAAGTTCTTAAGCAATGTTGGATTGCGTTGATAAAACATGTTAAATTGCGTCCATCAAGCATCAATTTCATAATATTGCGGTCGTATGCGTTCATTGCATGGAACAGTTGATTTTAGTGTTTTTATGCAGAGTTGACGCAATGCAAGAATTGCGATCATAGGAAATTATTGGTCGAGCACAATCGCAAGGCTTTGCGATGATTGTGTTCGTAAACATTCGTCCGAGAAGGATTGCCGCAACTTGGTTAGCACAACATGGTGGGCGCATGATAACTTATAGAAATACAAGTTATTTATGCTGTGTTATTTAGATTATGCGGCAAAAAGAAGGAAAAGTTGCGTCGATAGTATAAGAATTGGCTTAGAAATGCGAAAATTATAAAGTGTCACAAGCACACCCACTAACCTCATTGCGATGGCGAAATGGAATGTCCAAGTCTTTGTTTTGCAGGAAATAGGTCACCGCATGCGTTAATTGCTCAAGGAAAAAATGTACAACGCATCTACACAGCATGCGCCAATCAATCTAAAACGAAAAATGATCAACGCAAATGTAGCGCATGTGACAATCGATCATGGATTCAAGCGATCAACACATTTCCACCGCATGCGGTAATCAAAACAACTACACCGCATGCGACGATCGATCAAAGATGTGAAGAGTAATGCATTCGCGGGCGATTTTGACGTGTACAGCTTTCTGTTGTATGATTCTAATAGATTGATCGTGGAGCAGAGAGGACTTTTCCATTGCGCCATGGCAGGAATTATCAGAATTACATAGTGGGGCCACCAATACAAGAGCCAAGGACTTGTCTATAAATAGCTTCCTTGAATTCATTACAAAGGAGGCATGTCTGAAGAGACTTTATAGATAAAATCCGGGAGAACGACGAGACAAGGCTGAAAGGTGAGTCTCTGAGCAAGAAATTCTTTCCATTCTCGAAGAAGAAGCTCTGTGCAAGAGGTCACTTCTACCTGGGAAGCAAGCCTGAGAGGGAAGCTTTCTACTCCATCTCATCCACACGCCGACAAGCACAACGTCTCCGATTGGGATTTGTGTCAAGACATTGACACTCTTTCCGTATTTATTTCTATTCTTTCATTCATCTACTGTGTTCATCTTCTTTAATCTTTCATTCACCAAATCATGTATCAAACACTGGACTTTAGATTTAAATATCATTATCGTCATCATTATCATCTCTCTATTCCTTTCCATACATTTATCATCCATTTTCTCCATTTTGTGTCCTTAATCCCCTGGGTAAAGGGGAAGGATTAAGCGAGTGAGTTAATCCTTGTTAAGGTAATCGGCTAAGTTTAGCTAAAGCATGCTCGATGGCATCTTCACCTATAAGAGTAAAAGTGAAGATATTATTTCACCCATCAAGAGAAGGTTGGAAGAATGCGTTAACTAAAGCGAGAAGTATTTCTAGAGATGGAAATAACCCTGTGTTCATTACGTTCATCCCTGTTTCACCATAGACGTATGGGAATGCAACCGATCACTGAAAGGTGTAAGCCAAGGGAAAGCAGAACCTCAGTTACGTCCTTAACAGGATTGACGAACTTGCGATGTCCTCTCCTTCAACTCATTCTTTTTCTAATTCATTCATAAGACTTGCCACCGCATTCATTAGATTCTTTTGTACAACTTCACAGCCAGCCCTCACCCTGTAACATAGTAGTTTAGACATTTATTTTATCATCGTAATTTACTTTAATGCATTTTATTTTCATTGCAATTTACATTTTCTGTGCAAACCAAATTCTTTATTCTTTATGATAAACTAGTCGCATTTACCACACTAGTATCGCATCTAAACAACAACAATCCCTGTGTTCGACCTCAGGTCATTCTGAGAAACTTGCGTTGGAATTATACTTGGTTCTAGCATAAGAAAACTTGTGACACGTACTACATCATCGCATACTACGAAGCATATTACCATCAACGCATACACTTAGAACGTAGTATCGCAACAATATATTTATCGCAAAGTACTTGAGCGTATAGAGCATCATCATATTCATATTCATTCATAAGCAGCACAATAGATAAAGATAAATACAAATTTAAGATTACAAGTTTTTGGCATCGTTGCCGGGGACAAGAACTTCATTCATTCATTCATCATTAGTGCAAAATCGATATAGAATAAAATAATTTTATTAATTTTTTATATATTCAACAGCGCATCTGGGTGAAAAGCTAATTAATCGCGATGAGATAGAAAGTTGATGATAGTCGAATCCGAATTAAGTTGACAGTCGATAACGATCACAAGTACATTCAGCTTTTCGATGACAATTATTCGGCGCATCAGTCAGGAATTAAAGTCGTCCCATCTGTATAATCATGAGAGAGAAGACGCCGTTCACCTTGGATGTTCTATAAATACCAGAGGCATCCTTGAGAAAAGGGGTTGATCGGTTCACCATTTTTTGTTCGAAGTTTCATACGTCCTTGTTCATAGTTTTCTTTCATTTTAAGCGGACGAGAGAGAGAAGGTTGTGCCGATAGATCGTTCCGATAAGCTTGGGAGAGCCGAAATCTTCAAGGACAGAGAGAGGGCCGATGCCTGTGGAAGCGGGAACATCTTTAGAACTGAATAGAGATTATAGTGTAAAAGCCTCGGTCAGCAAGGAATTGCTACTGGGCTCTCTACCTTTAACTTCCATTATTATTTTGTACTCCACTCATTTATTGAAATGGAATCTAATTCTCTATATCGTTCACTCTCTGTTATTTACGCATGAGTAGCTAAATTAGTTGAATGGGTTGAGAAGCATTTAGCTAGCACAACTAGGGAATCTTCACTCTATACGATTTTCTTGTATTATGAATGCTTCATTCGTCCATTAGAGATACTCAGGAGGGTAGTCTAAGGATAGGATCTAGGCTTGGGAAGGTCAGGTTAGAATCTAAGCTCGAGAGAGTCAGATTCGAGAGAGTCAAATTAGAACCCATAAGAAAGAGATAGGAGCTTAAGAATAAGCATTGTTTGCCATTAATGCGTCGCATGCATCCTAGAGATAGGATATGATTGTATGCGGTCACCTTGCTTTTATGCATTTTGCATCATCGTATAGGACAAGAGTAGAGACTTAGGGATAAGCTCTATGGACACTTTTGCATTCAACACATGCATCCTAGACTTAGGAGCATCACATTTGCATTGAAAAATGACTTGCTGTGCATGGTTGTAGCATGATCGCATAGTCTGTCGCATTCCCAAGTAACGCTAGCTAAAGATCTTCTCAACTCGTTCATCACATACTCAGTGCATCTATCACACAACTGACTCTTCTCAAATCCACCGCATTTGTTTATTTTTCATCAACGCAATCAACAAAAAACCAATATTTAATTGAGTTACCGGTCATCGCAAGGTTTTCATAAAAATTACCATCTCAATCTATTTTCACAAGTCCCTGAGTTCGACCCTGGACTTACCAGGAAACTCAGTGGAATTTACACTTGGATTCCGCTGAGGAAACTTGAGTGCACAATGCAATTTCACCATCGCATATCATCCACATTTCCACTTCATAAAAATTACGCATCATGTACCGGATACACGAGTTTGCCACATGGAAATCGTGTACCCGGTACACAATTCCACTATCCCAATTTTGTCAATAGTTTCCCAAAACACTATTCTTAGAAAATGTTTCCATCCAACCCTATTTTTGTCATTATATTTTAAAAAAACATTATTTTTTTTTAAAAAAAATTCCTAGCTTAAACACTCTTATCAAAATAAATAAATAATGATGATAATAATAATAACTCTAATATCTCTTTTTTTTTTTATTCATATTCTAACATAGTGAGAAATTCAAATCTATGTTATGCTAGTCAATGATATATATTTTATTAACGGTTAAGTTGCACTCTCGTTGACAGTAACTTGATCAATTTTAACTCTTATAATAATGTGAGTTGAGCTTCTATTACAACAAAGACAACTAGACTTTGATATAAAGACAATAGATGTTTTAATTTTAGAGTGTTTAATTGTACTAGGAATAGTTAAGAGTGGTCTCAATTTTATAGTTTTTATGATTTAGTCATTGTGAAATTTCTTTTGTCTATCAATTACTATCTATGATCCTAGATATGTCCATGTTAAGAATTAAACTTGATTTGTGTATCAATTCAATTGCTTTCAAGGATGTAAAAACCATGATATATTGGCGATATTTCACCAATCTATCTTTCAGATTATAGTACCGATAGAGATATAGGAAGGTAAGATCGTTTTAATAGAGAATCATAAAAAAATCGTCCATATTATTGGTATTCATCGATATATCAATTGAGAGATATATCGCATATTGATATATGACATAAGAAAGGTGGACATATGTGAAAATTTCACGAAAACTAGATATACCATGACATATCGTGGATTTCATCCAAGTAATAGAATTTGATAGAAAACTACGCAATGGTAAATATATTTTAACCTCGTTTAACTTTTTACATTGAACTTTTGCAATATTTTCACCTCAAATTTAAATTGATGTGAGTCTTGCTTCTTTTACCATAAAAAAACCTTTGTTTTCAAGAAATAAAATTTCAATAAAAAAAAAACCACAAGAACTTATATTTTTACCTCATTTCAATATTTTGCCTTGAATGTTTACATCATTTCACGATTCACTTCAAAACTTGAATTGATGTAAATTTTGTTTCTTTTACCGTCCAAAGCTTTCATTTTCACTCAATAAAATTTGAAGTAAAAAGGAACATATAAATTAATCTCATGGTTATAGTCATGGGTGATAACTTGTAGAAATACAAGTTACTATAGCTCTTTATTTAGAATAATTAGGGAAATTTAGTAGAAAATGCATTAACTCAAGATAAAAATCATGTAAATGTATAAATTTTGCGTGTAAATGTATAAATTTTGCGTTCAAGCATTTATAAAACTTAATATCTTGCAAATTATAAATCTGACATCTTTAAACGCATGACTTTAATGAAAATAAGCAAAAACTAACAATGGAAACAAAGGCTATAGCCATTGGATGCACAAGGAGATCGAATTAACCTCATCTTGCATGCAAAGAAGAATCATGCGTTGAAAAGAAACATATAGAAAGGAAAACGACAAACGCATGGGTGGTGGCACGTCAAATCAAAGTGCAAGTTGGTAGCTAATTTGAGATGGTCACAGTAGAACCAATGAATTTGTGACGTAAAGAATCCAGTACAGCAGGACATGAAATTAAATGTGAAGGTATCAGATCATTATTAGAAAGAAGTTGAAGAACCTTCCTCTTGACGCCTATATATTGCCGATTCACATATTAAAGTTGTTAGACCTTTTGTCAAGAAATTGACTGAAAGTCTACCCAAATCTCTCCCCAATCCACTATTGTCTTTAAC
Organism: Benincasa hispida; assembly: GCF_009727055.1. Taxonomy (NCBI): domain Eukaryota; kingdom Viridiplantae; phylum Streptophyta; class Magnoliopsida; order Cucurbitales; family Cucurbitaceae; genus Benincasa; species Benincasa hispida. Next base: position 31,851,646 of record NC_052352.1, read on the forward strand.
CTCTTGAGCTTCTCTTTGAGGGTTTCTTAGTGAATGCTCGGTTTTCATTGAAAAGGAAGAGAGCACCATTAACCTCCATTACAACCATAGTGATGAAAGAGTAGGTAAATATTCGCAACGGAATGATCGTGTCCCAATTTTACTTTTACATAGCATTTAACTAAATAGAGGACGAAAACTAGGATTCATAAATCTAATTAACCATGCAATTCTTAGAAATTTAGAGAGGAAGAAGGGATTATGAGTACTTACCCTTGAAGACCAAAATTCTTCACACAGTCCTCCAAGTTAATAACAAATCGAACTCTTTGAATTTTCCTTCAGACTGACGAACATAGAAACGCAAAAACACATACCACGAGGAATTCTCGATATTCTCAAAGTTGATAATTGATTGAGAGTTGTGTGGGCTTCAATAATTAATTTTGGACGGGAGAAGGATAGTTTTTCTTGAGAGTAATAATCTCACTAAAGGCTCTCTGTGTGATCTTCTGAAAAAAACTACAGGAAGAAGAAGATAACCAAATCCTCAAATCTCTCTACCTCCTATCCCACGTTAAATGAGAGAGAGTTATGGGAGTGTATTAATTAAATTAAAAACAATTTTAATTTGGTTATATATATATATATATGTTGGGTTTTATGTCCTAAACCTTGTGGTTTGTAAACATTAAACTTATTCTGAAAATTCAATAAGTTGTTATTGAATACATGAATTGCTTATTTCGTTTTAGAAATAAATCCAATAAATTAAAAAATCCATGACTATTACATGAATACTTGAACTTTATGTAGAGACCTAGAAGTGGATCAGTTTAAGTAAATAATCAAAATGATCTATAGTATATGAATAAGGCTGGGTGCCTTATTCTGGTAATATTATTGGATGCGGCCCACTCTGTAGTTGTTACAAGGAGTTGTAAAGTGTTACAGACGAAGTGATCCTGATTCGTACATGTAATGACATGAGGAATGGAGGCATCCTGTGAATGAGTTTACACAAGATCGGACCACGAAATAAGTCACTCTTACTTTATAACGTTGTTTACTGTTTAAGACTGAGTATTTCAAAGCGATGACCTAGTAACTTGGTCTTAATCCTGAGCTAGCTAAGAACTCCTGTTTATTCGGGATTATCCTTAGATTTGCATAAGTAAGGGTTGGCTCAGCAGCACCAGCTCAATAAACCTCTCATTTTCATGGTAAGACTGGGTAGATAGCTGGGGACATAGGGTGCAAGATGGAATTCACTCATGCCCACTTTCAAGGATAGTAGACAGGTTGTTCCTTTAAGTACTGACTCTGGGTCTTGAACAATGAGCCATGCCCTCTTATTGGCCCGAGAGGGACTCGGTTTGATGATCGGATCAAAAACCAATTGTTCATTAGATGATCAGTAGAACTTAAGGAACAAGAGGTAATCTCGGAGGTAAAACAACCTTTTGACCTAGCCGTTATTACGAACAACTTGTGAAGGGTTAACTTACTAATCAGGGTTATATCGAGTGGACACAATTATCTACAGTGAGGGGAGTGCAACTCTAGGCTTTAGTGGAGTGACCCAGTAGTTAATGAATGGGGGTTAATTCGATGTAAAGAGTTTAGCCAATTAATCTCGGATTATTGGAGCCCATGATCCATAGGTCCATGAGGTCCCTCTACTAGCTCACAAATGGATTAACCTTAGATTAGCGTGATAAGTTGATTTGAAACATTCAAATTAAAATTAAGGAAATTAGTAATTATATGCGATATAATTACGTATCTAATTTCGGAATTAAATGAAATTCGAAAATCAATTAATATTTAAATATGATTTAAATATTAAATTCGTGAATAGGGATTCATGATGGTGGAATGAGTAATGTAATTTAATATTGATATTGAATTAATTGAATTAATTGAATTGTTTAACTAATTATTAATTATTAATTTTATTAGAAAAATTAATTTTGAATTAATTTTTGTAAAATTAAATATAATTTTAGTTTTCGTTGTTGAATTAAAAACTAAAATTATGTTTTTATTTGCAAATTAAAAAAAAAAAAGAAAATTGGAAATGGAAAAGTTAGGATTTTCCCACTTCCATTTCCAACTAGCTTACTCACTTTCCACTTTCAAAATTCAGTCAATCTTCCAAGCATGAGTTGCAAATCATGCAGCATAGTGTTAGCATGATTGTCTGCAATAAATAATGAAGAGGTTGGGTGAAAATCTTTATGCAATCTGTTGTTGAAGCTCTAAAAATCTGGGTGTTGAAGAAGAGTTCTTCAATTGCTGAAACCAAAAAGCTTCCTCCAAATTCCCTTCAATTCAAGCTTATTTTGAGTCCCACAACTCAATCCAAGACACCTATAGCATAGTAAGAAAGGCCTTGTGGTGGTTCATGAGTTGAATTCAAGGAGATAGCAGTTGAGGATCGTGATTAAAGTGTTACTTCAATGACATGTTATGAAACCCTCTTGTTAGTTAAAAGCATGTTTAATTCAAAGTCAAAATTAATGAATTAGAATGCTTAATGATCCATTTTTCTTCCGTTGCATGTTTTCTAACTCTAACAATTGATATCAGAGCATAATTTAAACATTCAATTTAGTTTAATTTTGGCTTGGTGGGTATTTTTTCATGAGATATATGAAAATGGTGCACTGATATTTTTTTTGAGATTTGACATTAAATCTCTCTTTGATTCCTTTGTTAAATTTGTAATTGGCTCTTGATTGATGAGCTTATATGTGTGCTCGAGAGTCTGTAATTTATTTGAAGTCATTAGAGTTGAAATTAAGATGTAATTGAAGAAAGAAGTGAAGAAGGTCGAGTTGCTGCAAATTCTAGGGGAGCATCTGTCCAGGTAGCATTGCAACGCTGCTCATGTTGCTGTCCAGACGTTGAAGAATGCCTGCAACGTCGCAACACTAGGGTGAGAGCGTTGCAATGCTGCTCACCCTAACCCAACATGTGCGCTTTAACCCAAACCAGCAGTCTGACTGGTTCGGGTCAAGGAGGTCTGGTTCGACCAGTTTCAACCCAGTTCAGCCCTTTTTGAAGGTTTGGAGGTCCGGTTCAAGAGATCTGGGTCTGCTCAGATACCTTCTCCAAGTCCTTCAATATCGAGCCTGAAGTAACATTAGTCATACTAAGACTTACTCTTTAAAGCATGTAAAGCTAAACGCATAGAAACATGTCTTTAAAGGCTCTAACGCATGCTTTGTGTATAGAACACACATAAATAGTTTTACAACATTCTTTCATACATGGTATGTGTTTGAAAACATAAACTCATAGTTTGCTTGGAAAAACTACTTTGTAAACTAGCTACCATGAAAATAATCTTTCTTAAAATCATGGATTCTTAAAAAACATTATAAATACTTAGTCACTCACAACTTTAGAGCTACTCCTTAAAGGTTGATATGCTTCTAGCAATGGTGTCAATCCTGTGGACACAACAGAATATATTTAGCTACTAGCAATGGTCTCCCTTTGAGACTAACTCTTAATTAAACTTTCATTTAGCCTTCCCCTAGAAGACCTTTACTCAAACGCATACCTGGTTATAGGTCAAGTACTTAGAAATTTCCTTGAGATTTTGGCTCTTGCTATACGGGCAACACACCTCACCAACGCATTCCCACTATGCAACCAACACTTACTCTAAGTGTTCCTTTAGTCGCACATGGTCATTCACATAGGCATCTATGCATCCAAGACTTCAACGCAAGCCTCCTCAGCCCAAACAGCAGGTTAAACGCATAAAGGTGCTCCACCCTTGGTCTGTCCGAGCGCCTACTGTGAGCTACCAACTTACTCAACCCAAGCAACTGCCTACTTGTTCATAGAATTCTAAATTCGACTTACTCATAAATAACTCAAATTCTAAAGTTCATCTCAAGAAATTTCCTTCTACAAACTTGTTTAGAATTGTCTTAGGAAGCTTACCTTAAAATTTCAACTTCAAACTCTTTATGGTTCATCCTGGAGCCTCAATTATTCATCAACGACCCAGAATCACCTGTGAACTGAACCTCTTGTCACTTTCTTCCTTCTCCGGCCTTATTCTGGTGAGATCTTCTTCCGGTAGCACCACCTCTGAAAGTAGACTCTCAGAGCTTTCCAATGACACCAAGAACTCTCAATTTGCACAAAGGAATTATTTAAACTGGCCTTTTGAAGTTCATCCTCCCTTTTATACTGCCTCCCACCGTTTATCATAAATGCTTAGCATGACACCTTCAGCTCAAGTGGACTTAATTCCAGAGATTAGGACAACTGGTGACCCTAATCAGTCGTTTAAGACTGATTACTTCACCTACTATCAATGAATGCTTTCAACTATGTTCAATGCACACCATAGTTCTTACGCAAACCTATTCTAATGCATGTATTTTGTGCCTTAGCATCCTCTCGGCTTCAATCATCATTGCAACTCCAGCCCTTTCAGCTTTGCAAAGCCTGACCAACACAAACTCTACAAATCGCATGCTAAGCTTGACCAACGCACACCCAGCCTTACTCCAGCGCATAGCTCTAACACACACTGAGTAGCCAACGCCTTGTGCTCAACGCCTAGACTGGTCCGCATGCACGCAAAGCCTCAATCGTCTAGCTTTCCGCCCATCGCATAGCTCTCGCTTTTGCTCATCGTCTAGTGCTCATGCTCTCGCTCATCGTCTAGCGCTCATACCCATCGTCTAGCACTTACGCTTATCGTCTAGTGCTTACGCTTATCGTCTAGTTCATCGTCTAGCACATCGTGCAGCCTTGGAAGCAGCTATGCAATCGTCCGCATGCAACGCTCCAATGCCCAATGCCCACACTTGCGCACACTCGATCCTGTCAAACGCATACTAACCTCACAAGACTTGGTTGTCGTATGCCTTGTCCACGCATAGGGTTACTTGCTCTAAACACGGCTCCTCTTAGCGTGCACAACCAACGCATGGTTTCTCTTTATTCGGCTACACTTGGCTTCCTTAAGAGCCCAACTAACCTCAACAAATAAGTAAGGTCAACGCCTAACACCAAGCCAACGCATGGGCTACATAATAACAACACTTAGCCAATTCTAGCTTCACCCAAGAGTCAAGCTTCCAAACTTAAACATTTCTTCTAACTCTTCACCCTTTTCCCTATAATTAAACATTAGTTCTCACATTAACCTACTCACCATACTGGTCTCAATAGTGAACATACACGAGTAGGAAAATTAGGGTTCAGGGTTTACACCTTCAAACACAAAGGGAAAGAATATAAAAATATATATATTTTAAAAGTCTACAACTTGTGATTTAATACTTGGGTGGACTCCATAAAGATGAGTGTGCCCATCATGCATCCAAATATTTTTCTTGATTTATATACTTAAAGTTATAGTTTATTACTCAAATAAGTTTGTTCTAAACTTTTACCCAAAAATTTTGCAATATCTTTTTAAAATTTCCATGATATTTGTAATTTTTCTACCATATTCGTCAATGTATAAATACCAATTGATATATCCATAAATTTGAGATACTGATGTTTGTATCAATGTGGGCATTTTCGTCCTTGGCTGCATCTTTTTTTAATGAATACTGTAGTTTTTTTTTCCGTGAATACCCATGAAAGGTATGAAATTACAGGAGGGGAAGAAAGTCAAACCTTGCCTAGCAAGTTTAAAAATTATTCCCAAAAAATAAAATAAAATTGTTTATTGGGCACAAAAGGTAATAAAATATAGTGATACGATATTTGTCAGGAAAAAAAATTAAATAAATGTAATAATGTTATTATACATTAAATTCTTCATTTACTTATAAGCTATAAAACTTATCTTAGACAAAATTTATGGTAGGCAAAATGCCCTCCAAACATACAAGTTCACATCTTCCCTTCCATTTCCTTGTCCACATCTCTCCTCTCATTGATGAAGCATCAACCTCTCAAAGCCTCCTACTTTACGTCTTTAGACCAAGAAAATTAAATATATAAATTCTCACAGTTCACACTAAAAATGCAAATGAAAGCCATGAGAATAAATAATCAAAGAAGAAAATTATATCACCTAAAGCTTCAAAAGGCAAGGAATAGGACAAGGGTGACACCACAAGCTTGTCCCTTTCCCAAAGGATCTCTTTTAATACTTAAACATCTAGGATGCTTACCAGTAATCTCCACATGAGCATATTCCATTACTGAAATGGTGAAAACGATTGCAATCTCTAACAATAATGTCGCGTGACACTAATTTGGACATAAGTTTAATAGCAATATGACAATCCCCACAGACACGAAGGTTTTTCGTAATTCGAATTGGTGTACCATGTCTCGTGTTTAAAATGGCAAAGACGATGGCCAACTTTTCACTATGAATAGCTAGATGACATTCTTTATCCTCAACCTCCACATCATGGAGAGCAGACTCAGTTTGAGGAATGTAACCTAACTCCTTCATTTTCCCAACTAATACATCCAATTCTTCATATATATTCTTTGCTTGTGGATGATATTGATCACCAGCAAGAAATGTATGAACTTGACCATTAAGTTCAACATTACTAATACCCGGCACTTTCTTAATTCCTAAATTCTTCATTGCATATCGAACATCCATTACATCTTTCCACATACCAGCCTTTGCATAAATGTTTGATAACAAGACATAGTAGCTTGATTGCTTAGGGGCCAATTGTAAAAGACAATCGGCAGCTACAAGTCCAATATCCATCTTTGAATGCACTCGACAAGCACTCAAAAGTGCACCCCAAACTCTTTCATTTGGCTCCATTGGCATCTTCTTGATGAAACTATATGCTTCTTCGACTTCACCAGCTCGTCCGAATAGATCTACCATGCAAGCAAAGTGTTCTATCCTAGGAACTATCCTATATTGTTCCATCATCACATGGAAGTAATGACGCCCCTGGTCCAACAATCCCGCATGGCTACAAGCAGAGAGTACAGAAACAAAAGCAATGGAATCTGGATTTAGACCCGAGTCTAGCATTTTTGCAAAAAGTGCCACTGCATCATAGCCTCGACCACTTCTTCCATACGCAGACATCATTGATGTCCATGACACGACATCTCGCAATTTCATTTTATCAAATACATCCCTAGCTTCTTCTAAACATCCACACTTAGCATACATGTCAATTAATGCATTCTCAAGTAACAAATTTGGTCGAAGATTGTCCTTCACAATATATTTATGTAGACGCCTTCCTAGAAATAGAGCTGAAAGGTCCCCACAAGCAGGAAGAAGGCTCGCAATTGTAATTGCATCTGGTTTCATCCCACATCCCTCCATTTGCAAAAATAAACTGACAGCTTCATTTGGCATAGAATTATTCACATATATTGCTATCATCACGTTCCATGAAACCAAACTCTTCCTAGCCATCCTCTCAAACATGTTATGGATATACTGAACATTTTCCGATGATGTATAACACACAGCAGGCAAAAGGCTAGCCATTGTACCAGCATTATGATTTAGCTTTAGAGAACCCATTTCCTTACAAATTTCCAATGCATTGTCAAATTGCCCACTTTGTGCGTACCCTGCAACCATTGAATTCCAAGAAACCACATCTCTGTATGGCATTTGATCAAGGACTTTTCGAGCCTCCCTTAAACAACCACATTTACCATACATGGCTACCAAAGCATTACCAATAAATAAATTTGAGCCGAGACCAACTTTCAGTATTGCATCATGAACTTGCAACCCAACCCTCAAATTATCCAATCCAGAACATGCCTTCAAAACACAAGGGAATGTGTAATGATCAGGATTAAAAGCAAAACTTGACATGCCTTGATAAATGGAAAGAGCTTCAACATACATGTTGTTGTTCACATAACTTCTTATCATGACATTAAAAAAGACAACATTCCTTTCAAGAGTACTATCAAATATGCATCGGGTAACACTTGTTTCCCCATAAGCAGCGTAAGCTCTCATAAGCTTAATAGCAAGAGCTGGGTCAATCCGAAGATCTTCATTAACAACAATCTTGGAGTGGAGTTTATTCAATGTTTTGATGTCAGGATACTGATCCAATATCATCTCACACACTTCTTTAGAAAATACTTCAACTTTAAAACGGTCAAAATATTTGTGGGTCGCAGAAACGAAGCCTCGAAACTTTTTGGGAGTTAAGATTTGTCGAGAACAAAAGATTATGGCCGTCATGGAATGGACAATATGTACAAACATAAAAGTACCTGAAAAATGGAGTTAGGGACGTGTGAATTAATTTATTGATTTGATCATGCTAGTTTCTCATCTTAAACTATACCACATTCATAATAATCGAAGAGTTGTATTGTCAATGAGAAGATATTGTTTTCGATATGTTAATTAGCTGATATCATTTATTGATGATTTGATTTATTCTAAATATTCAACATTTCTCCTATTTGAAGATTACATATCTTATGATTGAATTAGTGGAATCTAAACATATTTTAATTCCATATCTAAACTAAAATGGTATCAGATCGGTAAATCTAACCTTAAGAAGAAACTCAAATTTTTCTTTCGCCGCAAAACCTTAGCTGCCCGCTGCTATCATTGCTGTCGCCAGTACTCTACCCGCCGTCTAAAACAGCGCACCCTACTTCCGGCGTCGTAGTTTACCCATTCCGACATGTTGCTCACTCACAGATCCGTCCGCAGGTTCAGAGGATCAGGTTTTGCATTCGCCGTCCGTCCGCGAACTATCGCCGTCACTTCAAAAATTGCCCGTCGAATGAGTCTGGAGACTTTCCTGCCCGACGCCGGTGACTCCAAGGTCAATTGTCGCCGCACGTTGCCGGCGCCTAGGTGTTCGCACGCCGTCCGAGACTTCCTTGCCGTGGACACTGAGAGTCTGTTCGACAATTTCTTCATCTATGTGCATCTTCGTTTTAGACCTAAGGTTACGATCCGGTTCACAGTTCATCCGGTTCGGTTCATAAATTTTTGGTTCGGTTCACATATGGTTAACTAGATTAAGTGGTTCTTTCTTTGGTCTAGTTCAGTCTAAATTCTCATCCTTAGATTATATTCTCGGAAAAAAATATCTTTTTAGTAAGAATAGGTATATTTAGTTTTAAGGGATTGATAGTTGGGTTGAGTTATAAAAAATTATCAACTAAATGTTTGGTCCATCCACTTTAAATATTAGTAGAGTTGATTTGATTATTTTTACCAATTTACCACAACTCACTCCAACTCTCCCTCCCTCTAATGTTTTCAGTGGCTCCACTTTTCGATCACCACTAGCGACTATTACCACCACACTTCGATGATATACTCTAGCGGTCAACTCTGACGACCACCTTCGTATGTCCAAGTCCGACGACCAAATCAATTTAATTTGCCAAATCAACTTGCTAGTAAGTGTTTTAGTTCACTAACAATCATATCATCTTGAGGATAACTTTGAACATTTTGTTAAACCTTAGGGACTAAAAGTGTCTCCTTTAGAGTTTCAGGAATCAAATAAACACTATTTTATTTAATCTCTTTAATTTACAATTTATAATCAATAAAAATTATAATGGCTCGATCATTTATATTCTCTCTACCAAATTATGTTTAAAATATTTGTTGTTACATTTTTCATATTTTTAATGAGCATTAAGTTATACATGAGAAAGTTAAAAGAGGTTTTAATAATAAATTAGAAGAAAAAAATGTACTTTTTGTGGTTATTTGAGAAATGTAAAATAAAATAAATTAATTATATATTAATTATTGGATATATATTTAGTATAAATACTAGTGTTTCTTTCTCTCATATCACAACACAATAAACCAATTAATAGTCAGTATATCTTTCCTCATACTTTCTCACAAATAACTCCTTTAGGAGCAATTGACCAAGAGAAGAGTGTTTTAGTTGTGGAGCTTTAAGCTCAACCTTTTCAGTGTAGAGTGGTTTGAGTTACACAATGTTTCAAATGAGTTATTGTATCTTGGAGGGAATAAGCTAGAGAATATCTGCTACATCGGTAGTTGATATAAAGAATTTTAATACAGGCCGTAGAGGGTTTGAATCTCCTTAAAGAGAGTGAGATATCTATGTCTCAACCTAATTATTTATGTGTCTATTTCTCAATATTAACTCTATTTTCCTCTGTTATTTGTAATTCCTCCATCAATTTTTAAGGAGATTCAAAGATGAAGTCTACTATTGAGAAACTAAATGAGAATGTCGAAGATCTCAACAGGTCATTTCGATTTAAGGGAACATACTTTAAAAGATGGAAAGGGAAAGTATTGTTCTATCTTAATCTTCTCAAAGTGGCATATGTCCTCGCAGAAAAGATCCTAAAGAAGACTGATATTGAAAGCATGAACCTTAAAGAGTTCATGGTACACCAAGATAAAATTGACAAGTATGAGAAAGATGAGTACAGTTGTTGGTATTATATTTTAAATTGTCTTGCTGATCATTTTTTAGGACTATTATGATACTAATTTCACGTCTGTCAAAAAAATATGGAAAGCCTTGCAGAATAAATATGATACTGAAGAATCAAACGCGAAAAAATATGCTGCAAGTCGCTTTTTTCGCTTTCAAATGGTGGATGGAAAATCTGTGGTAGAGCAAGTACTAAACTTTTAGATGATAGTGGCTGAAGTAGCATCTGACAAAATTAAGATAGGAGACAATTTTATTGTTGCTAGGATAAGATGTTAACTTCTACCATCATGGAGAGAATTTCAGAAAAAATATGCATCATAAGAAAAAGGAAATCTCTTTGGATGTATTAATTACTCGCATTCATGTGGAAAAAGAGGTAAGGGGGCAAGATGTTTTGATTTAAGAAGGCAATCAAAATATCACTAAAATAAACCTAATCTCTTCTAATGATAATTTCTCTAATGATTAGACTCTTAACAATAGTCATTTAAAGCCAAAGAAGAAAAATATGCAAAAAAAAAAAGAAAAAAAAACTCAATTTTCTAAAAAGAGATCCAAATCGAGTGAATAAGGACCAAACACATCCTCAACACTCCAAATCAATTTGTTTTGTTTGTGGAAAAAGTGTGCATATCGCTCAAGTTTGCAAACTTAAAAAACAAGGAACTATGTCGCAGGTCAATGTTACTGATGACATGCAAAAATGCATGTCATCTTAGGTCTTTTACTTAGAATTATGAGGGCTGTTAAGCGGAATATGCGGCAATTATATTAGGAATTCACGAGAAATTGAGCTTGCGGCGTTCAGCATTAAGAATCTCAGCTAACCTATTATTATGCGATATTATGCATTCAATGTTCTATTTTTGTAGCTAACGCAAGAAGTGGACGTAAACGTGGAAATCAGACTACCGCATGCGGAGAAACTCTCCATCATAAAGGCGAACGTGTTTGATCAATGCATAGATGTTGCGGTAATCAGCCGTATGCGTCCATCGCATAGGAGTTGCGACCGTCAAGCGATTGTGATAATTGTGTAGAAATTGCAGTATTAAGCGAATACGGTCACTGCACGATTGCGGCTACACGATAACGCATAATAGAGGGATCAACGCAAGGTGGGTGGAATGAATGCATCAACGCATCTACCTCGGGAAAATCGAAAGATGATGTTGACATCCCACCTACCACACCGTTAGCAGCGAGGATTCAGAAAGGACTAATGCTAACGCGCTGCGAATGTCAGAATCAGAGTAGTCCATTAATGCTATCGGCGATCCAAGCTCTATATCAAGAAGCCGATGAGCAGAATTCCAACTTGTCTGTGGATTACCCCTGCAACCCAGGGTTTTCCCTATGATCCAGACAAATGCATGAGAAGAAGCTTGAGAGTTCTTCACCTCCTTCATCCATTCCGAGTGACGATTGGAGCCTTCGACTGGAGCTAGATCTCGAGAGAGTCAGCTCCATCGCCCATCCATGGAACCACCGACAGCCTTGACGCGCATCCGCTGGAAGCAAGTCTTTGCTTCCAGCCGGTCATTTCATTTTCCCTTCTTTGCTTATATTGTATTATATACATTTTGTGATTAAGGAATTAATACATGATGTGTTTAATACATTTCTTTGTTTCCTTCGACTCCATCTCCATCTTCTTTGCTTAGCATATTTACTTTCATTGTAACACTTAGTGAGATTGCTTGGGTATCACATACTTAGTCATGTGGATTAGGGATATGAATCATGTAGAAACCCACCGAGAGGTGTGCGCTGCGTGAGTATGTGAGTAACCTTATTTGCTTAGTGTGAAGTTGCGGCAACGCCTATCTATAGGCTATTGCAATGCTTGTCTATGAGTAAAGTCAGCAATAACCAACTGCCCGGGAGGGTAAGTGGTAGGTCGCATTAAGCAATGGATGCATTGTTCATTAGAGATAGGAATAATCTTGCATCAACCAAGTTCATGCGGTTACCTTGTCCTATGAGCACATCATTCATCATTTAAGCATACTTGGGAGAGCAGTCTAAAACCCAAATCTAAGACTTAAGAAAGTGGATTGGAACGCATAGGCAAGAACGGGGAACTTAGAGATAAGCTCCGTTTGCTAACCTGCATCGCATGCACCCTAGAGATAGGTATGATATTATGTGGTCGCCTTATTTGTGTGTGTGTCACTTTGTCATTGCATAAATAAGAATAGAGGCTTATGTGTAGGTCCTATAGACTTATCGCATATATCGCATGCGTTCTAGCATTAGAAGCCATAACATTCGCACCGAGAGGTGGTTTACTATTGTATGTGTGTTGCATGATCACATGGCTTGCGTTGACTAAGGTTACCCTTGCAGTCACTCTTAAGTATTACAATGAAAACATCTCCGCATTTTATCTATTTTTCCCCTTCATTTGTTTCATGTCAAGAGTTGTCATGTCTCTACCTCTCATTCATATTCTCATTGCGTTGTCTGTTAGCTAAGAGTAGGAGTAGTGTTAGCTTAGAAACCTTCCCATCTTCTTTTATTCAAACCGCCGCATGCACATTACCGCATTCATTTTTCTACAAGTCCTTGAGTTCAACCTCAGATCACCTGAGAAACTTGCATTCACGTTATATTTGGCGTGAGCGCAAGAAAACTTGTGACAGGACGCATGGTCATCGCATATATTTGTTAACGCATATTCATTCCAACGCATGACCATCGACGCATAGCTATCAACGCATACCTTAAGAACATGCATCGCATATTGCATCCAAGGGATTTTAGTTTTCAAGTAAATTGACATCTAATTTCCCGTCATCAAGTTTTTGGCGTCATTGTCGGGGACTTAGCTGCTAATTGTTTGTTGAGTTTTGTGTCTTTGCAGGCAAACTTTCTATCTTGGGAGTATTGTAGCTTGTGCGACCAGGCTGCAAACAATATTGAAGTGTAGGCGATGCGCCGAAAGCCAGTATTGACCCCAAGGTAGAAGGGCAATCAGTTGTAGAAGAGCTAAAGGTAATTCTAAGCACATAACGGCCGCATGCGCCCAACAATTGCCGGAAGTTCTAAAGGTCAAGGCAACTTGACCCAAGCAGTTGAGAGCCATCTCCTGCATGGAAGACTCATTGTGGTGACAACACTCCTATTTTTCCAGGGATGTCTTCTACTCTATGTTTACCATGCTTTCTTAGTTTAGGTTATTTTATTTTTATTGTTATTTTGGATATATGGTTGCTTCCTTGGTTGTGGTGCGATTGTTCCTTACTGGTGCAACAATAAGTCTCCTTGGTGCGCAGCTCAACGGAAGAATTCCTTTCACCCTTCAACGCATGGCTCGCGTGAATTCCAACGCATAATCACATGCGTTGTTCCACCTAAGGTTATTTTCTTGTTATCCTTTATGCATTATCCTTTTGAAATTCTATTTTTCCCGATTGCGTTGTTTTGCGATGTTTCTATGATGACACATATAATTCACCGCATCTTCTAATTAATCATCACAAGGCACTCTTTACTTTTATCAGCTTCTTCAAATTTTGAAAATCTTAAGTTTTATTTTGTCCAAACCTATGTTTAAACATTTATTACCACATTCCTGTTGATTTTGCCTTTAGCTTTGCGGTGAGAACACTGCCAACCTCTAAGTTTGGGGGTGGCAGCGGTCTCGGAGAATTGTATTCATTTGCATTGCGATCATTTGAAAAAAAATGGTGAAGAGAATTTTTTAGAATAATAACTCCATTGTCAACGCAATGGGGAAACCCATGTTGATAAGAGTTAAGTTGTGAAAGGCACCCACCCGTTGGATGTCCGCATGATATACGTGGGGGCAAGCCAAAACGAAAGTGAGTTGACAGGATCAACGCAATATGCGCAACCCCTCTGTCCGGCGCAAACCAAAACAAGCAAGACAAGAGTTGAGTTGAATATGGAACGCAACCGAAGTTGGATTCCCGTATGACACATGTGGGGGTAAGCCAAAACGAAGGGCGTAACCAGGTTCAATGCCACATTTGAATAAGTCATCGCAAATTTTTGAACTATTTTGAACGAACACATTCTCAAAAGCTAAATGTAAAGTTGTGGTGAATGAGTAAAAAGTTTTTGAGCAAAGGCTTGCCAGATTTAAACTTATAAAAGATTTTTTTGAAGAAGCAGCCAAAGTGGAGGAGAGCATTGCGGCGATGGTCAGAGGTGTGTGTAAATCATATTCTGAGAAGCTGGTCATCGCAAAAAGATAGCAAGAAGGTGAGTTAGAATTTCTTGAGTATAATGCATGCTTGAGGACAAGCATGATTTTAAGTTTGGGGGTGTGATGACATGTAGAAATACATGTCATCTTAGGTCTTTTACTTAGAATTATGAGGGCTGTTAAACATAATATGCGGTAATTATGTTAGGAATTCATGAGAAATTGAGCTTGCAGCGTTCAACATTAAGAATCTCAGCTAACCCATTATAATGCGATATTATGTTTCAATGTTCTATTTTTGTAGCTATCGCAAGAAGTGGACGCAAACGTGGAAACCGGACTACCGCGTAGACGATCGCATGCAAAGAAACTCTCCATCGCAAAGGCGAACGTGTTCGATCAACGCATGGATGTTGCGGTAATCAGCTATATGCGTCCATCGTATAGGAGTTGCGATCGTCAAGCGATTGTCGTATTAAGCGAATACGGTCACTGTACGATTGTGGCTACACGATAACTCATAATAGAGGGATCAACGCAAGGTGGGTGGAATGAACACATCAACGCATCTACCTTGGGAAAATCAAAAGATGATGTTGACATCCCACCTACCACGCTGTTAGCAGCAGGGATTCAGAAAGGACTAATGCGTTGCGAATGTCAGAATCAGAGTAGTCCATTAATGTTGTCGACGATCAAAGCTCTATATAAAGAAGCCGATGAGCAGAATTCCAACTTGTACGGGGATTACCCCTGCAACCCAGGGTTTTCCCTATAATCCAGACAAATGCGTGAGAAGAAGCTTGAGAGTTCTTCACCTCCTTCATCCATTTCGAGTGACGACCGGAGTCTTCAATCAGAGCTAGATCTCGAGAGAGTCAGCTCCATCGCCCATCAATGGCACCATCGGCAGCCTTGACGTGCATCCGCTGGAAGCAAGTCTTTGCTTTCAGCCAGTCATATCATTTTCCCTTCTTTTCTTATATTGTATTATATACATTTTGTGATTAAGGAATTAATACATGATGTGTTCAATACATTTCTCTGTTTCCTTCGACTCCATCTCCATCTTCTTTGCTTAGCATCTTTACTTTCATTGCAACACTTAGTGAGATTGCTTGGGTATAACATACTTAGTCATGTGGATTAGGGATATGAAGCATGTAGCAACCCACCGAGAGGTGTGCGTTGCGTGATTGTGTGAGTAACCTTATTTGCTTAGTGTGAAGCTGTGGCAATGCCTGTTTATAGGCTAATGCAATGCTGGTTTATGAGTAAAGTCAGCAACAACCAATTGCCCGGGAGGGTAAATGGTTGGTCGCATTAAGCAATGTATGCATTGTTCACTAGAGATAGGAATAATCTTTGCCTCAACCAAGTTCATGTGGTTACCTTGTCCTATGAGCGCATCATTAATCATTTAGGCATACTTGGGAGAGCAGTCTAAAACCCAAATCTAAGACTCGAGAGAGCAGATTGGAATGCATAGGCAAGAACGGGGAACTTAGAGATAAGCTCCGTTTGCTAACTAGCATCGCATGCACCCTAGAGATAGGTATGATATTATGTGGTCGCCTTATTTGTGTGTTTGTCACTTTGTCACCGCATAAATAAGAATAGAGGTTTTGTGTAGGTCCTATAGACTTATCGCATATATCGCATGTGTTCTAGCATTAGAAGCCGTAGCATTCACACCGAGAGGTGATTTACTATTATATGTGTGTTGCATGATCGCATGGCTTACGTTGACTAAGGTTGCCCTTGCGGTCACTCTTAAGTATTGCAATGAAAACATCTCCGAATTTTATCTGTTTTTCTCATTCATTTGTTTCATGTCAAGAGTTGTCGTGTCTCTACCTTTCATGCATAATCTCATTACATTGTTTGTTAACTAGGAGTAGGAGTAGTGTTAGCTTAGAAACCTTCCCATCATTCTTTTATTCAAACCGCCACATGCACATTGCCACATTCATTTTGCTACAAGTCCCTGAGTTCGACCTTGGATCACTCGAGAAACTTGCGTTCACGTTATACTTGGCGTGAGCGCAAGAAAACTTGTGACTGGATGCATGGTCATCGCATACATTTGTTAACGCATATTCATTTCAATGCATGACCATCGACGCATGACTATCAACGCATACCTTAAGAACATGCATCGCATATTGCGTCCAAGGGATTTCAGTTGTTGAGTAAATTGACATCTAATTTCCCATCATCAGTTACTTGTAGCTATGATAAGTGATAGGAAAACGTAAGTTGGGAAGCCCAGTGAGTGACATACTTTAGAAACATAAGCTTTTACCATAGGAATCTATGTTTCCAAACAACTTTTGAAACCATATTCAAATCACTCAAAACATGTCTTTCTTCTTGAAAAACACTTCTGAAGCCTAACGTTTTAAAAAGATTATGTCGTAAAACATGTAAATCATTATAATGCATAAAACCCTGAAAATCTCAAATAGAATTCTTCACCTCATAACATTAGTTGAGGAGAGCCCTTTTGGTCAATCACTCAACGTCGAAATCCGTAGTTGCTGTGGAGTAATCTCGACACAACCAACATCAAATTATACCTACATGCACATGGTAATTCCTTGAATATTGTCATACCTTAGGTACCAGGGCCAGATACCTTCTCATAGTCCTTCAGTATCAATTTCTTCATCATAAGCCAAACACCTTTTCATCATCCTTTGGTATTGGCTTCCTCATCACGTCATACTAGTTATACTTCTAGGAAAATCATTCAATTTAGAACATCAAGAATTCCATTAAAATAAGCCTTAAAAACATTTACTGTAATAACTAGCATGGAATAGAGGAATGTTGAACGACATATGCTTCATGAAACTCAAAGTTAGAAAATCTTAAGCCATGCATCCATAAGTGCCTTATCATGCGTTTAAATAGAGCTTGAAAAAATCATGTTTACTTAGAAAATTCATTGACAAGCCTGAAACTTACATCGTTAATAAGCTTCAAACTTGATCAAAATAAAATATGTAAAATCACCGAACTACTCCTATTACTACTAAAATGTAGCAACAGTGGTAAGTGTGGGGTCGAACCACAGAGAAGCGAAGAATTAATTTCTTTTTAGATTAGATTTGACCGCAAAAAAACAACAAAATCAGGGTTTTGGTTTTTGGTTTTAAAATTGAAAACATGCAAGAAAAGGAAATTGCAAGGGATATATGAAACTGTAATGGATTCATCTAGTTCTCGGATTAAGTAGGCATTCAATGTAATTTAAATAATTGCTTTCCATCAAAGACTCTTGTGATCGAATTATGCATGCATAGCTACCTAATCGATTCGAATTAACTAATCTTTATAGAGGTCGACAATCAATTAATTTGAAAAAAATCGAGCGTCCTAATTCATAATTAAGGCTAGAAATACCGTGCTCTAACTAACCTACTCCTAGATGCAATTGGGTCTTTCACAACTATAAAGAACTAGAAACACATACATTAAGATTCAGGATTCAACTATGTTGATTAAGTGTCAGAAAAGTCATGTTCAAATAATCAATTTATTCTTTCAATCTGGATTAAACAT
Organism: Benincasa hispida; assembly: GCF_009727055.1. NCBI lineage: Eukaryota > Viridiplantae > Streptophyta > Magnoliopsida > Cucurbitales > Cucurbitaceae > Benincasa > Benincasa hispida. The sequence continues at coordinate 31,869,784 of NC_052352.1, forward strand.
GTGATGCAAAGATTCAAGGCCAACCTATACACCTAAGCATGCTCATCTAATCGATGCTACAAGGGTAAACTCAAAGCATGGACGATTACAAGGATACGTGCGAGCTTGAATTTAACTAGCTAAGATATGTGAACATGATAAGGGTGTCAATCCAACACACAAAAGAAAATCTAAATCATGCAAGATTCTAAGAAAAACATAATTCTAATTGAAAATGCAAGATTGGATAGAAACTCATCAAATCGCAAGAATGCTCGATTTGAGAACTAAACAAAAGAATTACCTCATCAATTCGTAGACAAACCAACGAGATACATCCAACACACGTCCATAATCCTAAAATAAAATAAAAACTAGCCTAAGGATACTGAAAACATAAAGGAAAAGGAATAAGTCAAGGCCTCTCCTCGGCCCATTGAAGAACTATACAATTTTTAGCATATCTCGACCTAAAATTGAAGAGATGTATTTACAAAAAATGAGGCAGCGTCGCAACGCTTGGAATAGCATTGCAACGCTGAAGTAGTCGATTAGGAGCGTTAAGGCAGAAGTCTAACGCTCGCCCCAACATTCACTTGCATGCTTTGCTTCTTCGTCTGTCAAAGATTGTAGTGTTGCAATGCTGATAGGAAGCATTGCAATGCTACCCATTCTGTCCACAAGCGTTGGAGTGAAGCATCAGGCTGCGTTGCAATGATGGCAAGGTTGAACATTCAGAGTGTTGTGATACTCAGGGCAGCATTGCAATGTTGAGCATTCTGTCAAAACCTCGATACTCGATGCACGATGGTTGATTGTACTCGGTGGAACTCAATGTCATTTTGGTAATTTCAACTTCTTTGAAGCCCAAATTCTTAAATCAACTTCAAATTGCTTCAAATTAATCCCGTTCTTCACCAATGATTAATTCTACCTCTTGATTGTTCAGTACCTATAAAATAGGGAAATAAACACGTAAAATTCGATAACGAGTCGGAATTAAGCTAGGAATAATAGCTCATTTTGAGAGCTATCATTCATCATAGAACTAAAGTTCACACATGACACTTCTTAAAAGAAAACATCTTTAAAACTTAGTAATACATACATTGGGCTGATAAGAGAAGACATTCTATGAGCTTATTCTTCATAAAACTGTTACACGTTTAACTTTAGCCTTTAAGAAAACTTAAACATGTTTGAGTACTAACTCATATAAAAGCATGCTTTTGAAGCATTTATCAACAATCTATACTTAGTCATTTTCAAACATGCTATGACTTGAAAACTAGTAAAAGCATTATGTTGAAATACTTTAAGAGTTAGAAGCCACTCACTTTTAGTTAGCTCCTTTTCTATCCTTTTAAGCCTCGAGTATCCTTAGGCCAAAGCAGACTTCTTTCATTCTATCACATAGTTTGCCACATGGTATCTATGTGGACGCATGGTAGGCATTGATGTTCAATCTTGTAGCCACTGCTGTCTCAATGCCAACCTTTCTACTTCCCTTCATTTCCCAACACTTATAGCATCATTTACAGCTCGATATAGAACAAAAAATTCCTTCATGAAATTTGTTAAAAATTGTCTCAGGAAGCCAACCCTCAAATTTGAGCTTCTAATTCATTCTCTAGAGATCAAAATGCTTCAAACACCTCAAACTACTTTGGATGGTTTGAATTTTCAATTTTCTCGAGTTCTCTTCACTTTTGGGCATTCTTCTGGTTAGATCATTTCATGGCAGCCTAGGGTTGTATTCTAAACTCAACGGGCTTCAATATAGTTGAAAATCATATTCTTAGCACACGCGAAATGCTCACATTGCTTGCTTCTTTCAACCCTAAGTCAGTTGCTTGCTTCTTCATCTCCTAAATCCTAGGTTCAACTTTCAGACCATATAACTCGAAATCTATTCATTAAAATTCGAAACTTCCTTCTATGAACTTCTTAAATATGCTTTTAACTATCTTATCTCAAAATTGGAGCTCTTAACTGTCACACCCCCTCCCAAACTACCTGTTAGCTTAGTCAGGGAGATGGCTTGAAGCCAACAGACATCGTCCTCCTCTGACGATACCTGTTGACCCTGCTAAAACGTTGAACCTGATAAACATACTAATCTTAGATATAAAATACTTTACATGTAACACAACATAGCGGAACCCCTGAAAACCTTTAAACACACATGAAGTGCAGTCCTAACATAACTCGGTTTGGAAAATAACCTGATAGAGATATCACAACCAAAAACATATCCAACTAGGGTTTACACAACCACGACATCTAGTGCTTACACAACCATAAACTATCCAGTTCTTAAAAAGACATTTACAATACAAACAGACACAATGTACAACTCCACCCACGTATGAAGCTTGATCTGGAAGCTTTTAGCAGAAAACAGACTTTGGCAGTTATCAGGCACCAGGAGCTCGATCTCTACCTGAAAAGTGGGAAAACATTTTGAAAGAGTGAGCTACGAAGCCCAGTGAGTGACTAAATTTAAAACTGTAAATCCACAAATCAGAACACGTGATAAACCTTTAAACGTATGAATCTGTTCAATCAAAGCGTTAAACATAAATGTGTAACGCTAAAAGCTTTCTCAAATATTCCGTAAGTACGTCATTAAAATCTAGCAAGGCATATCAAGTATATAAAACATTTTAACTAACATGACAAATCAACGTTGTGTAGGGCACGCCCAGTAAAACCAACGTTTACTAGCTCTACGATGTAGTGGGGCCCACCCAGCACTCCCATCGTCTTTGTCGAAGTGGGGCCTGCCCAGAACTCANACTAGCTCTACGATGTAGTGGGGCCCACCCAGCACTCCCATCGTCTTTGTCGAAGTGGGGCCTGCCCAGAACTCATGACAGCATCGTTGTCACAGAGTACACTCAACGTCAATAAGGGAATATAACTTGTGCACGGTACCATATAGCCTCGGGCTCAATATCTTAGCCATGTAGTCAATAAAAGTCTCAGAAAAACCATATGAAAATACTAAAACATGCCTGCTTATCTTTATCTTTCGTAAAACTCAAGCTTACTCAGCTTGCTCGTGAAGAACTAAAAATCTTTTAACAGTACTCGCTAATACATACTTTACTTTAAGTGATATCATTTCAACTACTTTTCAGGAACTCAATAATCACGTGCTCGTATATAAACCTCATTAGAAAATCTAAGCTCAAAACTTGTGTTTGAAACCATTCATAGAAATCATGTATCATTCATAAGTTCATATTCAAGCATGTAAACCATTTAAGCATAAATTACAGTTTAGAAATCATTTTTGAAATTCATTTTGTCACTCACAGTCTTGGCTAGTTCTCTGGTCTGTAGACTTAGCCTATTTCCTCTTGGCCTGTCAAACAAACCAAAACCGAGCATCAGAACTATAAGTCGTCTTGTTTTTCCATGCTTATGAATTCTAAATTCTAGAAATAAAATCATACTTCACACTTTTTTTTCCAGATTTTCTAGATTCAATACTCTAACTTCCAATACTCATAACTTCCTCAATACTTGACCAAAATTAATGTACTACATATTAGACTCTTCATTTTGGAACCTTCTACAACGGATTTGTCCAGAAATCCCCCCCACACAATAAATACAGATTCGTGCTCCTCTGCTACCCTCTACATTTCTCCTAAAATTAAACCTACTTCTAGTCATTTTTTACTCACGAATTCTTCATGTAAGTTATAGGAAATTGAATAAGATTTCCAACCATACCCAATTGAGCTTCTAATTCAACCTATACACCTAAGAATGTTCGAAAAACCAGAGAAAACTTTAGATCCTTATGATTTGCACGAAAATTATGTGCTTTGTATTCCTTTTCAAAAACTATTAACTTATCTTCAGGTTTAGCTCAAGCTTCCTTCAGGAAATTTGTTAGAAAATGGATTAACTTTCAAGAAAGTCAAACCTCACCTCTTAGTTCTTTTTGTGTAGCTCAAACCGACTTAAAAACCAGAGATAGGCAGGTTGAACCCAGATTCTTCCATGGTTGCACTTACATGAACTTTTTCCTCCCTTCTTCAACCTCCAACCTACAACAAGCTTCTTCTTCCTCTTCCTTGACTCTCTCTCTCGAAATTCTCTGAAAATCTGATGGGAAATGATGGAGAAATGGGCTAAAATGAGCTAGGTGGTGGTGCCAAATGAGTTTCCATTTCCTTTCATTTTTTTTCCTTTTTCCTTTTTCTTTTCTTGTCTTTTTCTTTATTTTCTTTCTTTTCTTTTCTTTATTAATAAATTCCAAAATTATCAAAGACAACTTCAACCAAAAGCTTTGCCATTTTTCTTCAACAATGGAACTACAATAACTTAAATCCAACATCCTACAATATGTGACAAGAGCAAATAATCCAAGGAAAATCTCGGGTTTACATTAACTGTTCTTAAACATCACTTTTACCCTTCCTAAGGCTTCCTTGGACGTATGGCAGCCCTTGCCATGCGTTCAACCTATCATATTTTCCTTATTTCTTAGTTTTTAAACTCTTCTTCAAAGCATGGTTTCTCTACTTAAGTTTAAAGCATAGTTCTTGTGTTTCTTATTGTGCTATGCATCCAAGTGGCTATTTTCTTAATGTATGCACCCACTTGACCTTCCTTAGGGTTCCTTAGTGTAACTCCTTCTCAAATGGAGGTCTGGTGCTTTGCCTATACTCCAAAATATAGCCTTTTCCATGCCCAAACTCCTTAATTCCCACCTATGCGTTGAACATTATCTTGATCATGCTTTCAATGCATAGTTGGCTTTCCCTTACCTTTACTTAGCTTGGCCAAACATCTCTTGTTTTTTCCCTTGTTCATTACTACACGGCCTACTAAACTAGCTCAAGATGTGATGCACTCTCCTCCCATTGGACTACCTCCAATGCATGTTGCGCCTCATTAGTATTTCCTCTCAACCTTATCATACTTTTAATTTTCTAAGTCTTGTATGAACTATGCATTCAAGGGTTTTCTTTTGACCTTAACATTCATTCAACTCAAGAAGAATGATTAAATTTTTTCTTTATGCCTTAATGGTTGCGTCATTTCTTTCCTTACTAATACTTTATCCAAATTTTCCTTTTATTGGACTCAGGTGTTCAACTTTTATTCTCAACACTTAGTCCATCTTACTCATACTTTACCCACAAGGCAATTCAAGCCTCTTAGGCTTTCCTATGTTCACCGCATAGCTTGTGCACTTAGCCATATTCTTGCTTTAGCCTAGAATGCTTTCAACTTGTATATCTCATCCTTTTCCCCTTAAATATTTGCCAAACTTTTTTTCCCTTTTATTTTAAGCAACCTCTATTGCTAAGCTCACCACATGGTCTACATACTTAGTCACAATTTTACTTCCAATGTTACTAACATGTTTTCTTCCAGGGCTGCCTGTAGCTCCTTGCCTAAGGTAGTCGATAGCATGCTTGTCTATCTGATATACATCAAAATAACCTTCTTTGGCTAATGTGGTTTCCATGCAAACACATACAACAAACCATACTTAACCATTAACCTTTGAGTCTTATGGCCAACTTCTAGCCAATTCCTTAACTCTTTTCAAATTCTACTAAGTGCTGAAATTCCTCAAATCTATCTGAGAGCTTCTAATCTCAATTCTTAGAAATTTTTCTACTTCCAAGCTTACTCCTTCACTCTCAGTACTTAGAGGATTCCCTTTCTCTTAATGTACCCCACATCTAGCTTTCTTTGGGAAATATCTTCCCAGCATCTCACTAAATGTTAGATTCTTTCGAAACTACACGAGAGTCCTCAATTAATACTTAGAAAATTTTCTTCTTACTTCTTTTATTCTCAAACTTACTCTCGGAGAACTTCTTTTCTTCTCCTTAACTTGTCACTTAAACATTCCTTATCAATTTTAGCTAATCTTGGGTATTATCACTTAGAGAAATTCTCTTCCTTTTACTAGAATACTTTGAGAATTCCTTCCTCTTTACACTTATACATACTATCTCCACGAGTAGCAAGTGATTCTTACTAAGTTAGCAACATAACACATTGAATCATCATCGTAGTTGCAAAAACAATTACTTAGGAAAGCAAGAGTTTACACCTTTGGCTCTTAATTTCCTTCCATTACTCAAGAAGTAGGCTCATTTCAAACTCATGACCTTGAACACCTTGATAGGTTATATGTAACATCCCAAAATTTAAGAAAATCTAAGTTAGTTATCTAAAATTGTTGAGTTTTAATTTTCCTTTCATTTTTGGAAATTTGGATTAAATTGAAATAATTGAAAAGCTTTTATTGGTTAAATTGAATTGAATAGATTAGATATTTGAACTAATTATCTTGAAAATATTGAATTTTCCTTCCTTTGATTTTGGATTTTGGAGTCAACTTAAAACAATTAAGGAGATAATTAATTTTATGTTGTTTTAAATTGATTTAAATATTTAAAAGGATTTAATTTGTATCAAATTGATGGATTTTATGTCATTTAATTTTGATTTTTGAAGCCTAAATTAAGATAATTTGATAAGTTAATTGATTTATTAATTTAATAGAATCTTTCGAGATTTTGGAGATATTGTGATAAAATATTTTATTTATCTTTTTAAAATTTGAAAAAAAATGAAAGAATTGGGATTTTTTAGAAAAATTTAAGGAGAGTGAAAAGAGGCAGAAAATCTGGAAGAAAGCAATTCGATTTTTCAGCAATAGCTTCCACAAAGTTGTCGATTGCTAGATTTTGAACCGTTAGATCGTACTGAAATTTGGTCAGTCTATTCGAGACATATAGTGTTTCATTTTCAATGGTTGGATCGTTGTTTGAAGCTCTAGTTTATCCGTAATTGCTGCTGAATAGAATTTGTAAAATTGGAAATTCCTCTTCTTTCTCACTCTTGCAAACCCTCCTCATGCAAGACCCTCACTACCAATCACTAGCCTAAACAATCTATGCCATCCGACAACAACACTCGCTTCTTGTCTATGGTTGCCACCGCTTCTGGTGTCATTGTCACCGAAATTGATATCTTGGGTAAGTTATTTGGTGTTTTATGGGTTTTCTTGGAAGATATTGAATATCTATCAAATTTTGGTTCAAGTTTTGGCTCACCCATATTGTTTCAATGTTGAAATTGGGTTTTACAGACACTCAAGATTCTTTTCGATAAGATTAAAATTGTTACGCATCCTTTTTTCTTTTTGTAAGGTTTTGGGATCTTTGTTGAGAATTTTTGGAGGTTGGATTAAAAGGTCTAAAGCTACTTTTCATTAAAGTTAAAGGTTGATTTTGATGATATAATTGTTGGATTGTGTTGATTTTGAACCTTCAAAGTGGTTTTAGGATCAAACCATGGGTTGGCTAAGTTGTTTGCAGACATTTAGATTAAGTTGTGATTGGAATTATGTCCTAAATGATGGAATTAATTTTGATTTTTAGTATAGGGTTTGATTCAAGAATCGAAGCATTTTGACGTGTTGTTCACCAAATTTGAGATCAATTTCGAGACAATTTGGGTAAGTAATTGGACCTTGGAAATATAAATATTTGGCCTTAATGGATGATGTAAATTAGGTGATTGGGAATTTTGGCCTTATTTTAGAAATCCTAAATTTTGGTTTATCACTTAGGACTTGGTTTGTGACCTTTTGGGCAAATAAAAGTTAAGGTTTTTTGAGCTTGTATTGACTAAAACTTGAGGTAAATGTCTTTCTACTGGTTTTCCTTTGAATCAATCGTCCCTACCACTTGGACTATTTAATTAAGAATACTTAGACTGTTCTTGAGACTGTTCAGACTAATTTGACTGATTATTCTAGACTGTTTGGACTCATAATTTATGACTGATTGAACTACATGACTTAATGGCATTGACTGACTGGATTGGACTGTTTTTTCGATGATGATGATTGTATCGTATTACCCCTAAAATAAACGACTGTAAAATATAACACAAGAGTTATATGAAAACTGATGCATGCTAAGATATAGGGTTCTTGTTATTTTTTTTAATCTGGGCAGGTGTACACACTACGACTGATTCATGTTCTTTCGGGTTCATGTTTATGACTGATTGTAGACCTTCTGGTTACACACTACTACTGATTCATGTTCCTTTAGGTTCATGTCTATGACTGATTCATGTTTCTTCAAGTTCATGTCTATGAATGATTCATGTTCCTTCGAGTTCATGTCTATGACTGATTGTTCCTTCGGGTTCATGTCTATGACGGATTCATGTACCTTCGGGATCATGTCTATGACTGATTGGTGGAACTTTGATGCGTTATTTTATGCGATGAAATAATGGTAGGGGTTGCGTTGATGGAAAATGTATTGTGCAAACAAGTTTTCTCAGCAGGACCCAAGTATAAATCCTATTGAGTTTCCTGGTAAGCCCAGGGTCGAACTCAGGGGCTAAGGAAAACAATATGTGGTGGTAATTTATAGGGGTTTAGTTAACACTTCCTAGGATTGCGTTCATGTTATGCGATCATGCTACACACATACAACAGCAAATCATCTCTCAACGCAAAAGCTATGGCTTCTAGTTTTAGAATGCATGCGATATATGCGATGATGTCTATAGGACTTACACATAAGCCCCTATTCTTGTCTATGCGATGACGATTGACACACACACATACAAGGTGACCGCAAAGTACCATAACCTATCTCTAGGGTGCATGCGATGCATGTTGACAAACAAAGCTTATCTCTATGTCTCTATCTCTTGCTTATGCAGATCTAATCTTGCTCTCTCGAGTCTAGATTCTAACCTAGCTCTCTCAAGTCTTAGGTTCTTTCTTTAGACTCTCTGTCGAGTAGCTCTAAAGGGGTGATGGATGCAACATAAGACAAGATGATCACATGCGATGAAAATCCTAGGTCATGTTAGTTAAGTACTTCTCAACCCATTCGATAGATTTAGCTACTCATGTGTGTTTTAAAGAGAGTGAACAGATGTAGATAAGCAAGTTCCATTTTATAGATATATAATCGAAATATAGAATGACAATGCAGACTAAGAATAAAGAGCCTGGTAGAAATTTCTTGCTTTCCAAGGCTTTTACACTATTTTTCTCTACTCTGCTAAAAAGATATTCTTGCTCTCGCAAGAGTCGGCCCTCTCTCTGTTTTTCCACGCTCGTTGGCACTCTCTCGAGCTGACCAGGGCGATCTTCCGGCGTCTTTTCCTTTCTCTCGCTTCGCCTTCTAAGTATAAGAAACTAAGAACAAGGCTAAGTATTGGCTAAATGGTGAACTCTCAAAACTGGCGAACTCATTTACTGAAGGTGGCATTTGGTATTTATAGACTTCAGGGTGAGAAGTTTCTTCTCTCTTATGATTGCATTGATGGGATGGCAATAATTATCTGTCTGATGCGTCGAATATTTGTCACCGAAAAGTTGAGTGTACTTGCTACAGTGGTCGTTAACGGCTTGTCAACTTAATTCGGAATCGATCGTCATCAGCTTTCTGTCCCATCATGATTTATTAAGCTTTCACCCAGATGCGCCCACCTTGATGCGCCGGTTCTATGCGGCCACCTTCTCGAGCAGATTTTTGAATGCAAATGATCGCATAGCCTTGCGGCTTCAATCATGATTTCTCGAGTGCAAACGATCACATAGCCTTGCAGTCTCAATCTTGATTTCGCGAGCGCAAACAATCGCAAGCCTTGCAGTTGCAATCTCTTATGCATTAATTTTTTCAGATCACATTTCTGCCTTGCGTCAACACATTTTCTTGCATAAAAATACATAAGTTAACTATTTTAATGCGATGGACGCATACGATCGCAATGTTGTAAACTTAATGCTTTTGGACGCAATATTGTATATTTTTATCATCGCAATCCTACATTGTTTTATGACTTTGCGCTGTAATAATGTGCATTTCTGCCCGTTATCAAATTTTGAGTTACATACTGTGACTGATGCATGTTCCTTTGGGATCACTATGACCACCTATGCCTAGATAAACTAGCTAACAGGTAACTAGAGGGCCAAGTAGGGGTCACTTACTGGGTATTGTTATACTCATCCTTTCCCCTTTTATGTTTTTCTTTCAGGCAATGATAGGAACTGGCAAGGAACAGATGGGACCCATGCTAAAGCCATATGGGAACATTAGAAAATGCTTCCGTTCAGTCTATGTTTTTGTCATTTGAATGTTTAAAAACTAGAATTTAATGTGAGACAACAAATTTTAATGTTTTGAATGTTTTCTTTATGAATATTATTTTTAAGGGATCCCAAATAAAAGTTTTATTTATTTATTATTTATTTGTTTTCTAGTTTATTTTGGAAAACCATCCTTATTATTTAATGAATTTTTTGGTCAAAATGTTTGGGTTTTAAATGTGTATTTAGTTGTAACGCCTTTGTCAGAGTACTCGAAGGGTCGGGTCATTACATTATACTTCCTATTAAACCTCAACTTGGTCATACATAGCTTAGCATTCCCTAACCTTTAACTTTTCACATAAGTACCAGAGTTTGCAAACAACTCAATGCTGAAACTTGCATTCCTTACTTTAGTAAACATACCTCGGTTTGGAGCTTATAAACTTTAGAAAGCTTCTTAAACTAAACCATCCCTACTGAATTCATATAACATTCAATTTTCCTATAGCTTTCCTTGAACATCATACTTTGACTTGTCCTTTTTATGCCTTAGTTGGGGTAAAACCTTTTTGCTCATACTCCCAATGTCATTACCCTTAGTTGTTATATAGTACTCTTAATACATTCAACATCAATTACTGGTCATTACACAACCTTTTACATAATTTTACTTATTACCTTAGTCACTATACTAATTTAAATGTTTGAACATTCTAAAATTTTATTCACATACTCAATACTTGCAAGGCAACATTCATAGCTTGGCTACTTCTCCTTTCTCTCATCTTGGCTCCTCTATGCCAGATTCTTTCCTACTCCTATAGCAGCATCATCATCATGTTTAGGGAATGTATTCCATTCTACTCTAGTTGTTACCGAGGTGCACATATCTTTTCCCATCTATTCATGTTTACATTTCTTGGTTCCATTTTCTATTATGCTAAAATCATGCCCGCATAACTCGGTGAATCTTTATTCATACCACACTACTGACGCTGAATCTTGGATAAGTTTGAGAAATTCATTCCACCCTACTTCATGGAATGATCATGAATGGAATTTCTCATAAAAGACTTGCTCAAACTCAGCCCTCAGTAGGTTATTCTATTATATCTTTTATCTCCGAACACTTGCCACCCATTCTCTACCCTTTTATAGCAGGAATACAGCAAGTGTTACTTTCCCATCTCATGTCAGTCACATAGGCCTCCACTCTTTGACCAATGCCTTATAAGCCAACACCTAGGCTTAGTTTATTTCTTTGTATCTCGTAGTCATCCTTGCCATTGACTTAGCATCTCTCCTACCCTTTCTTAAATAAGGTAGACAGCTGTATCACCCCCACGTCTTGGCCTCCAAACTCACCATGGCTCTTAACGCATAGTTCACACTTAGCCATTTTCCTCTTGCCACTAGGCGTTAACCTACATTCTTTCTAACCAAGAGCCTAAGCTTCAACGCTTAGAATCTTTTCCTTCTAAAACTCCTAAGCCTTAACATTCATACCATAGAATCCATTATATTTAAATACATTAACTTAGGCATACTTAGGCAGGAAAATTTAAGGCATAGGGTTTACCTTTACATCTCAAGACCCTAAACCATTTTTCTATTGAATTTATTCATACCTCAGTATTAGTTAGGTCCATTACTTCCTCAAAACTAGGTACCTTTAAAATCTCAATCCTTTTATGCCAAACTTTCCTTTGGATTTGACCTTACAAATCCTATTCCTTCAACTAATCTCTACATATACTGATCTAATACCTGTTCATTTATCTCAGTACTAGCCCTCAAGATAACTTAATTCATCATCTACTTCCTTACTTTACCTTTTGATAGCATTTGGAGTTCCGATCTTGGGTTGCTTTTATGTCTGCCACATGTACTCTTGACTCTATACTATATTCCTTGAACTTGTTTCGTAGGTTCTACCTAAAAACCCTTAACTGTATTCTCTAAACCATTGACCTCTCTTTTACTTTATTCATCAGGTTTCTCTTTGAACACCTGATCCTAGACCTTCTCTAAGCTTAAATGCCTCAGGTTCCATATAAACATCTAACTCTTAGACCTTTACTGGGCACACAACCCTTCAGGTTTCCCTGATTCTTTGCTCTGATCCCAACATATCACAACCCCTCCTAGATTACCTATTTAACCTAAGAGAAGATGTGAAGACAGCAGATGTCAATCCTCTTATGACATCTTTTGCTAATTAAACCTGTAAAACATCATAACCATCATAGAACTCAACATAACTTATCATCACAATATGTTATTTTCACATCGTTACTCAAGAGATATTTCATTACACACCAAATTCTGACTCTAACTATGTAGAGCCTAACTAATTATCGTCCACTTTAAAACACACAATTGACTATCAAACCCTTTTTACAACTGTGGCAGACTAAATCGTCTTTATCAAGAAACTCGCAACCATGGAATCCTATAACTCTTCTGCTACCTGGGGGAAAACAAAAACATAGGAAAACGTAAGTTGGGGAGCCCAGTGAGTGACATACTTTAGAAACATAAGTTTTTACCATAGGAATCAGCTTCTCATCACATCATATCATACTAGTATACTTCTAGGAAAATCATTCAATTTAGAACATCAAGCATTCCACTAAAATAATCCTTAAAAACATTTACTGTAATAACTAGCATGGAATAGAGGAATGTTAAACGACACATGCTTCATGAAACTCAGAGTTAGAAAATCTTAAGCCATGCATCCATAAGTGCCTTATCATGCATTCAAATAGTGCTTGAAGAAATCATGTTTACTTAGAAAATTCATCATAGAAATAAAGTTCAGGCATGACACTTCTTAAAAGGAAACATCTCTAAAACTTAGTAATACATACATTGGGCTCATAAAAGAAGACATTCTATGAACTTATTCTTCATAAAACTCTTACATGTTTAACTCCATCCTTTATATAAACTTAAACAGGTTTGAGTACTAACTCATATAAAAGCATGCTTTTGAAGCATTTATCAACATTCTATACTTAGTTATTTTCAAACATGCTATGACTTGAAAACTTGTAAAAACATTATGTTGAAATACTTTAAGAGTCAGAAGCCATTCACTTTTAGTTAGCTTCCTTCCTAGCCTTTTAAGCCTTCAGTATCCTTAAGCCAACACATACTTCCTTCATTCTGTGACATAGTTGGCCGCATGGTATCTATTTGGAGCATGGTTCACTCTTCGACGCATGGTAGGCATTAATGTTCAATCTTGCAGCCACTGCTGTCTCAACGCCAAACCTTTCTGCTTCCCTTCATTTCTCAACACTTATAGCATCATTTACAGCTCGATATAGAGAAACCTTCCTCGAGAAGCTTACCCTCAAATTTGATCTTCTAATTTTTTTTTCTCTAGGATCAAAATGCTCCAAACAACTCATACTACTCTGGATGGTTTGAATTTTGACTTTCCTCGAGTTCTCTTCACTTTTGGGTGTTCTTTTGGTTAGATCATTTCATGGCAGCCTAGGGTTGTAGTCTAAACTCAACGGGCTTCAATATAGTTGAAAATCACATTCTTAGCACACATCAAATGCTCACATCGCTTGCTTCTTTCAACCTTAAGTCGGTTGCTTGCTTCTTCATCTCCTAAATCTCAGGTTCAAATTTCAGAACATATAACTCGAGATATATTCATTAAAATTCAAAAATTCTTTCTATGAATTTCTTAAACATGATTTTACCTATCTTACCTCAAAATTAGAGCTCTTAACTATTCTTAAATTGCCTAGAATTTAGGTAACATCATGGACTGCCCAATTGAACTCACAATCAGCAGTACATTGAATCTTCTTTGATTTTTAGCATCATTTCGTGGGAGTTTCTTTTCAGAATCCCCAGATCTTCTTCCTCTCTCAATTAGCTTTCAAATGGCATTACAATCATCTATTTTGGCTGAGTAAAAAGAGCTAAACTAGCCTCTTTTAATAAGCCCATATATATAAGAAAAATCTGCATGAATTCCCAGCCTTCATATCTTGCCACATAACCTCTGCAGCTGGACTTTTCCTCAAATTTGGCTAAGTATCATGAAGCCACCTCATGCTTTACCCATACTAGATATCTTTCACCGCCCAAAACATTACTTCCAATGCTTAGGGGCTTGCTTCAACGCATGGAAGTTCCTTTGCCTCCAATGCATCACTAGGTTTCAAGCTTCTCATCGCATTACTTGTCTCCACGCCAACTTTGCTCCTATGGCAAGCCATTCCAACTTATGTCTTGCTTCTTCCTCACGTCCAACTACTCAAAATGAACTTCCCTTACTTCATAAGTCATTTCCTTTGTCTTTCAATGCATGGCAGCCATCCATACATGGTTACCACCTAACTTCCAACCCATAGAGCTTGTTTGGGGTGCCTTGCATGTTCTACTTGGCTCTACTTCTTAGGTATCCTTTACTCAACCCATGGTGCATCACTTTTACCCTTCCTAGGGCTTCCTTGGACGTATGGCATGAAGGAAATCAGACATGAGGATTTCCATGAGCAGCAGAATGATCATTTTAAATTCCGTTCGTATTTGAGCAGACACAATTATAGTACAAGAAGCGGAAACTAACCGGTAATACACAAAACGAAATTACAGCATGCTTTACAATTAAGATCAAGGGAAGAATTATACATACCTTTGAATACTCATCTTCAATCTTCCTTGATCACGAATGCTCATTCAATCTCCAAGCCCGCAACACACAAACGTTTGAACATAGCGACCGCTACATGGCACGATCAATCAGCAACCACCACATGAACACTGCAAACTCAACGAACGACCTCTAAAAACCTTGACTTTAGTCAAATTGAGTATGACACCACCACAATGGCTACCTTGGTATACTCTGAAACATCCCAAATTTCAGGAAAAATTTAAGTTAATTATCTAAAATTATTGAGTTTAAATTTCCTTTTCATTTGGAAAATTGGGGTTAAATTGAAATAATTGAAAAACTTTTATTGGTTAAATTGAATTTAATTGATTAGATATTCGAACTGATTATCTTGAAAATATTGAATTGTGGCTTCCCTTTGATTTTAGATTTTAGGCCAACTTAAAAAAGAAAAAAAAAAATTAAAAGAGATAATTAATTTCATGTGATTTTGAATTGATTTAAATATTTTGGAAGGATTTAATTTGTATCAAATTGATGGATCTTATGCCCTTTTAATTTTGGTTTTTAAGACTAAATTTAAGATAATTTGAAAAGTTAATTGATTCTAAATTTAATAGAATCTTTAGAGATTTTGGAGATATTGTGAATTAAAATATTTTATTTATCTTTTCAAAATTTGGAAAAAATAAAACAATGAGATTTTTTTTCAAAATTAAATGAGAGTGAAAAGAGGTCAAAAATTGGGGAGAAAGCCAATTCGGTTTTTTTAGCGACAGCTTCCACAAAATTGTCGATTGCCAGAGTTTGAACTGTTGGATCGTGCTCAAATTTGGTCAGTCTGTTCGAGACATATAGAGTTTTATTTTGAACAAGTTGGATCATTGTTTGAAGTTTTGGTTTGCTCATAATCGCTGCTGAATAAAATCTGTAAACTAGAAATTCCCCTTCTCTCCCACTCTCGCAAACCCTCTCATGCAAGACCTCACTACCAGCCGCTAGCCTAAACAATTTTATGTCGTCCGATAGCAACCACACGCTGCCTATTTATGGCAGCCACAAGTCGACGTTGCCGTCAGCTGTCATTGCCCCGATCTTGCCAGAATTTGAGGAAAACCTTGGAAAATTGGGTGAAGATCGATTGACGTAATTAAATCGAGTATTGGAATTTGTCTTGGACCAAACCACAACTTTAGGTTGATTCAAGTGTGCTAAAAGAATTCTAAGGAGATTTTTTTTGTGTTTTTTACCAAGTTGAGGTAAGGGTAGAGAGTGCACCGGCGATGGACAAGCAGAATTCGTGATCGAGCCACTGGGACTAGTTTTATGCTTCCGCTCATGAGATTTAGATTTCTTTTTCATGTTTTTCTTAACTTTCAATTTTGATGTTTGAAACTTACTATTAAGAATCGTTTTCAGGCTTATTTATTATCATTTATGATTTATGGGTACCTTATTGTTGTTTTTAATATTTGAATTTAATGAAAGCTTTTTACACTTACTTTATTTATTTAGCATTTATTTCACAATAAAGATTGTCGTTTTTAATTTTCATTCTTGCATGTATTTTAGTAACGACCTAACTTAAGTCCTTAGGGGTCGGGTCGTTACAGTTGGTTAGAGCCTAAGTTTTAGGTTCTGTAGTCTGACTTACAATGTAAGTCTTGGTTTTGTGTCCCTTATGGCTATTCACGGATCCCTTCATCCTCGCCAGGTATGTTCTTTTCATTAAATGTTTTATGGAAGATGTGTTTAAAAAGCCTTCATGTCTAAGCTTTATGTATTGACTTGATTGTTATTGCTAGTTTAACGAACTGAAAGAAGTTAGTATGAGATGGCTATTTTGTTTTGGTATTATAGAAAGAAAGAAGAATCATAATAAGGCCATTTGACGTTATTTAATTCATGAAAGACTGTTAGAAGCGAACAATATATTTCTGTTCAGGGATATTGAAACCTGATAGAACTATGAACTTTGTTATGCACTTATGACATGAAAGAAAAAAAATGGATGCATTTGGTTAAGCTATAAAAATAAGGTAGTGTGAATTGGAAATTCATTGGGGAATAATATTTAAGTTTTGCATTATGAGAATAAAACTAGTGGTACTACAAGAAACTTTATCACAAGGCACTTGTTCTTAGTTACGAAATTAAAGTTTCTTTATAAGATAAGAAAGAGGTGAAGAAGAGAGACAATAAATTTTATTAAGGATTACTAAATATTTAAAGTCAAAATGTTCCAAGAAAAAATTTGAAAGGATTAATAGGTCATGATCACTTTCATGGTATCAAAGTTGGTGGAGCGAAGTAATGTATGGTGTTTTGGTTCTTTATGTAACGTGCCTAAAAGGAAGAAGAATTACTAGATAGAGCATAAAGCGATAGTATGAGGAACTCTTTACAAGACCTAGATAAGATGAATTGGTCAAGGAATGCCAAGATGGTTGAATTTATAGTTGTCTTTAGATGGGAGAAAACGAGTTATTTTATTGAAAATTCTTAAGGTGCTTGGGTTTGAACTATGTGTTTGTTACAATGAAAATATTCAAGTTTAATTAACCATATCAAGAGGAAGGATAAACGTTTTAAAGTTTAAAAGCAATGTGATCTTGTGGGGATACTCTATTATGGTTCCAAGTTTGTAATGGAATTTTAGATTTATGGAAAAGGGTATAAAAGGGTCATATGTCTTGGTTTAGGGATTATGTTTCACTCTGGAAGTAAAAAGTGCACCTTCGAGTTGTTGGGTTAAGCAAGGATAAATATGAAGAAAAATAAAAGTATTTAAGGAAAGGTTTTATTTATTTGGGGAGATTAATAGAAATTAATGTGTTCAAGACTCCCAAATAGTTAAGTATGGTTTGGATTTTAAAACATGATATGGGTGGATATAAGGCGTTGGTTTTAGTGTAAAAGAGACGTTGGTTTTAGTGTAAAGGAGGAATCTCTTATTACTATTTGGAACTTTGGACTGCAGTAGGCATTATTTGAATATATATATATATATATATATATAGATAGATAAATATATAGCTTGTTTAGGTTGTTGGATTGTAGACTGTGAAAAGGGATTCGAATAGTCACATGTTTTGGTACAAATATATTTCACTAGGAAAGAGAAATAGAGCATCTTGGATTTATTGGTCTTGGAAAAGATAAGGGAAGATGAAAGGATTTGAGAATATTTTGTTGTTTTGAGAAGGTAAGGGGAATTGATATTTTGAGATTAAGAACAAAGGTTTGGTTTGGTGTCCAAGATAGGAAATATGTGTTTACGGACCTTTAGAGTTGATATGAACAATCTCATTACTATTTGGAACTATGGATCTTAGTATTTATTGGTTGAATGGATATCCTGCCTAAGCTATTGGTCATGGAACTCAATTTTAGCATGAGAATTTGATTAAGCTAGACTATCACGTGTTGGAAGAGTGCTTAGCAATCTTCTTCAAATTATATTGGAATAAGAGGAAATAACGTTTTATGAAAGGATGTTTAGTAGCAATAGTTGCTAGAAACTATGGAAATGGAAGGGGTAAGGCCTCGTTAAAGAGGGGGAAGACGTTGAAAGGTATTAACAAGGTCTAGAGGTTTTGATTGTGGACATGAATATCTAAAACAAGGAATTAATAAAGCCATCGATTTTTGAAGGTGAAAGTAATCTAGCTCCAAGTAAGAAACAAGCTATATGAGTATTAAGGTTGAGCAAATTTGATCTCCCAGAATGACCCCTAGCACTAGAGATGAACTTGAGTTGAGAGCAACTCCTATCCTTTAGGCCCCTCATAAAAGGACTCTAGTAGAGTTGGAATAGCCTAAGTCACTTATACAAGAACCATTTAGCAAAGTGTTTCATATGTGCCTTAATGTTTTGCCTTGGAGCACACCAGCTTTGTTTATTAGGAAAGAAAGATGATTCACGCAACTTTGTATCAACTATTACGAATTGAACATGATAGCATATCTCGATTGCAGGGGATTGTCAGGGCAATTAGGTGCCAAATCCGAATTCTGAATCCTGGACTTGAGATGCCACGAGAGATATATTTTCTGTTGCATGGACAATGAGGTGACCCACTCTATGGAATGTGAACATTCTCAATATAGATGTATGCAATCATGAAGGTCTTTATCTTAGAAACTGACATTAGGTAATGGTTATAACTATTATAAGGTTATGGTGATGTATTTTTATGGGGACTTCAAGAGCCTCATGTAAGTGAGATTTTCAGACTCGTGCATATGAGGGTCTAAATGGTGTTATGTGTTTATTTTAAGATTAAAGAGTAACATGATATTATCTTAGATAAGTTATACAATTCATGGTAGGAGGTGAAAACTTTTTGAAATGTGGAGTTAGTGCTAATTAAAAGTTCTTTGGTATAATTATCGATCTGAAGAAGCAATTTGGAAACATGAGAATGAGATAAGAACTAAGTATCACGAGCCTTTAAGGACTTGAACTTTCGAGGGCGAAAGTTTCTTAAGAAGGGAAGAATGTAACATCCCGAATTTCAGGAAAATTTAAGTTAATTATCTAAAATTATTGAATATAAATTTCCCTTTCATTTGGAAAATTGGGGTTAAATTGAAATAATTGAAAAAAATTTATTGGTTAAATTGATTTTGATTGATTAGATATTCGAACTGATTATCTTAAAAATATTGATTTTTGCTTCCATTTGATTTTAGATTTTAGGACCAACTTAAAAAAAAATAATTAAAAGAGATAATTAATTTCATGTGATTTTGAATTGTTTAAATATTTGGAAGGATTTAATTTGTATCAAATTGATGGATCTTATACCCTTTAATTTTGGTTTTTGAAGCCTAATAATTTGAAAAGTTAATTGATTTCTAAATTTAATAGAATCTTTGGAGATTTTGGAGATATTGTGATAAGATATTTTATTTATCTTTTCAAAATTTGGAAAAAAAATAAAAGAATTGAGTTTTTTTTCGAAATTAAATGAGAGTGAAAATAGGTCAAAAATTAGTGAGAAAGCAATTCGGTTTTTCAGCGATAGCTTCCACAAAATTGTCGGTTGCCAGAGTTTGAACCGTTGGATCGTGCTCAAATTTGATTAGTCTGTTTGAGACATATAGAGTTTCATTTTGAACGGTTGCATCATTGTTTGAACCTCTGGTTTGTTCGTAATTGCACCGGCGATGGACAAGCAGAATTCGTGATCGAGCCACTGGGACTAGTTTTATGCTTCCGCTGATGAGATTTAGATTTCTTTTCATGTTTTTCTTAACTTTCAATTTTGATGTTTGAAACTTACTATTAAGAATCGTTTTTAGGCTTATTTATTATCATTTATGATTTATGGGTACCTTATTGTTGTTTTTAATATTTGAATTTAATGAAAGCCTTTTACACTTACTTTATTTATTTAGCATTTATTTCACCATAAAAGAGTGTCGTTTTAATTTTCATTCTTGCATGTATTTAGTAACGACCTAACTTAAGTCTTAGGGGGTCGGATCGTTACATTCTCAGTGTGAGAATCCAGAAGTGTGGGCCCTGTGTGGACTCGGTTAGAGGAAGAGACCGGAGGAATAACAATCGTGTAAACGTTAAGCAAGTGGGAGATGACTAAGGTCAATCGTCGATGCCCAATCATTTAACAAATGCTCTGTGATCATTTAGCAAAAGCAGTATCATCTCCCACTTGCCCTATACAAGATGCCACATGTCCTACAGACCTAGACTCTCTAGGGACCCTCGAACACTTTAACCATGAGAGCCTTTGTAAATGGATTAGCAACGTTGTGCTTCGATGCGATCTTTGAGACTATCACATCACTGCGATGCACAATCTTCCTGATCAAGTGATATTTCTGTTCGATATACTTGCCCCAACGATGACTCTAAGGTTCCTTCGAATTTGCCATAGCTCGTTATTATCACAATAAAGAGTGATCGACAAATCCATATTTGGAACAACTTCCAAATCTGCATGGAATTTCCTCAGCCAAATAGCCTCCTTAGCTACTTCACAGTGTCGACAGTGTCAGACCGAGACCTCGAGGTTGAAGGAAATCAGAATCGAGATTTCCCATGAGCAGTGGAACAAGACTTATTCCAAATTACAATCATGAATCAACAAATCATTTATAGTCGACTTCAAACAAACGGTTTATTGGTAAGACCCTAACATTAAATCTAAAGTGGGAAGTTAAATAGAGAAGAAAAATCCTAAAGAAAGGATATTGGAGCAAAGGGGGGAAAACATCAAAATTATCCAAAAAAGGTGACCAAAAGTCCAAACGCCTAATAAAGGGCTTAAAACATTTTGGATGCAAGAAGGCCTAGGATGCAAGAAGAACTTGAAAATGGCTAAGGGTTGCATACTACCAATGCAAGGGCATACATGAGCCATGGGGACATGGGCAAGAGGTATGCGTCGAGGGAGCATGCTAGGCACGCAGGCCATGCATGGAAGCAAGCGCACAGGCCATGCTTGCCAAGCACGCAGCCTAGCGTCGAGGACAAGCGCACAGACCGTGCATCAAGCGCCAGCCCATGGCGTCGATAGTGTATGCTGAGCGCCCTGCCTATGCATCGAACCGGGCAAGTGGGCAAGCCATCCTATGCGTCGAAGCCGCTTGTTGAGTCTGTCTAGGCAGCCATGCGTCGAGTGCGCTATTTATGCGACAAGTAGCCATGCTCCATCGCGGCTGAGTAGTGCCTATGCAAGTCTCCCCCGGTGTGCCTATGCATAGGCCAAGCGCGCAAAGCGCCATAGGCAGCAAGACACGTGAGTCGATGGTCAGCGTTCGTGCGTCCACTGCTTAGTAGGCCGAGCACAGCACACCTAGGCAAAGCCATGCTCTCAAGGTGAGTGGCCCACCCTATGTTTGCGTGATGCGCCAACCTCTGCGTTGGCTAAGTGGGACTGATAATGGAAAGGTGAGTTGTTATGGCTGTTAAGGATATAAGGTAAGGCTACATTGATGGGAACCTTCAAGGAGAGGATGCCAAATGGTCATAACGAGCATAAGTCTTAAATAATTTAAGTAGAAAGAAATATGTGAAGTATTTAAGTAATTAGGTGCCAAAAGGAGTATCATACAAAAATTCTAGTAGGGGGTGGACAAAAAGAGATTTTATATGCAATGTGAAGTCTTATCAACCTCAAGCAGGAGGTGGGGTGGGAAGGAGATTTCATGCCAAAAAAGGAGATTTTGGCTGGGCAAGCTGAAATGGAGAACAACTCAAGCTAGGCCTTGGGAGTAGGCCTGAGTGTTGGACAGCTCCAAAGTGAGACAATGTTGGAGCTTGAAGTTTGTCACCATGTGGGTGAGCTTCGACAATGGCTTTAAAATAGACAGGGTTTGGTGCAAGAAGAATTTATTTCATTACCAATCACCTAAAATTTTGTGTTGAGAACTATTATTTATCCATGAGAGTTTGTTTGAAGTTTATTAAAGGCTTACCAAGTTGATTGAGATCACAAAAAGAAGTTTGCATTGTGAGTGGGCATTGAGTCAGCCGGACAAAACATGCCGCCTCACAACCTTGCACGACGCAGTGCGCTACGAGTTCAATCCGTCCGCAGCGCACCTCGCTGGACGTCTATTCCCGTGCGCCCCAGGCCTAGCGCAACTGACTCCCCCGTACGACGCATCTGCAATGCCGGGGCGCGTACGCCCAAATGAGCTAAGTTCCCCTGTTGCAAGCACGAGACCGCCCTACTCTTGGCCCTACTGCCCAATGCCCAGCTGCCTACCACAGTCCAAATAACCTCTAGGGAGGCTAATTTTGGGATTTTGGCTAAATTTGAAGGTTATCCCGGTAAGCTGGTTATTTTCCATTATATAAATAGCGTATTTGGCTAGTTTGACATTATTTATTGATATAAACAAGTATTAATGAGGAATTTTCCATTGATATGGAGGATATTCTCAGGAAGTGTATTCTCAAGGTGATTTTAACGTGGGAAAACTTGCTTACGGTGGTAGTGTTTACCTTATGTTTTATGCGTTAATATATGTTGATAAGTGCTATATGTAAGTACACAAATCAATGCTTATGATGTTATTATTGTTGACAATGATATGTTTTTGTGAAATTTCTTAATGGAAAACTGAAATTATACTGAACTACATAAGTTAGCATGCTTAATAAGGTGGCTTCGGTGGGAAAATATAGTTCGCCTCGGCTGGCTGGAAATAATAGTCGGAGGGTAGATGCGGTCCGGCGGGAAATATAAGTCAAGTTTACCCTAATATGACTAGCGGGAAAAGAATTGTCGATGTGCACATTGGGTGGAAAAAGAGGGTTTTAGGAAAGTTTCCGATAAAAAAAGTTTGTATGATAAATAATGTGTCCAATGATATGAGCATGCACGTATAGCATGGAACTGGAGGATGAATGATTGAAATGAATATATACAATTGTATACATGCATAAATTATATGGAATTGTGCATTATGTGATTGAATTTTCCAAGCAAAGAATGATGTTTTGCAAAAGACTTATTTTATTTTAAAAAGTTCATCACTTTCCCAACTAGGGGCTTAAGAAGGGCTCACAAACTCTTCAAAAAAAATGTTTTCTATTTATCCCCCCACCCAGATAGCAAAGTGCAGCGTTGTCAGAGGAGTCTACTAACCACCTAACGTACCAGGACTGGTAAATTCAGGCATGGGCTCGGCTGATCATGTAATAAGAAATATAGGAATTGACTATGGTTTTTTGGC
>NC_052352.1:31893339-32066765 GCF_009727055.1 Benincasa hispida
CCTTTCTCTATTATTCTCCTCACTCGAGTACGTGGACAGTGATATATCTCCTATACTCCATTGACAGTTCCTCGCTCGCTAATAATTGAAGTCTCTATCATATGATGACACGCTGTAGGATAATAACATACTCATCTCATATATATATCTTACAATCTGTTGAGCCTCTGACATATCAGAAGGGGGCCTTGCTGTGACTAGTCTGAAAAAACGAAACGACGGCCTATTACCCAAATGGATTTGGAGATACCATATCGAAAGAGATGCTCTTTGGAGAAAAGTCATCGATGCTAAATACGGATAGCCTCTACAGCTCCAAAATAGGCTTCTCAAAAACTTCAAAAGGCCATGGACTTGCATCATCAAGATGAGTCATCTCATCCTTGATACTATTGTACATGTGATTGGCAATGGATCCAATACTCGCTTTTAGACAGACACATGGGTGGGCACCCGTCCCCTTAAGAATGCATTCTCGAGATTATATGCCCTCTCCAAGCACAACGAGGCCTATATTGCACACTGTTGGAACCATGAACACAAAGCATGGAACTTGGGATTGAGACGTCACTTAAATGAGGCCGAGATTGATGAATGGGCTACTACATCCTCCTTACTTCTGCCTCCGGTTAACTCCACTGTGAACGACACTTGGAAGATGGAATCTTGATAAAACCGGTAAATTTTCGATAAAATAGATCACTCAACATATTGCATCAAAAGGTCTTAATCAGAACATACCTTTCTACAAGAATATTTGGAAAGGTCCCATCCCAAAAAAAAGTTTGTTTCTTCCTTTGGGAGGTCAGTCATGGAAGCATAAACACCGCAGATGTTCTTATAAAGAAGGCTCCTTCGGTCACACCTCAGCTCCTACTTGGTGTGTTCTTTTGCCAACAATGTTGCGAATCTATTATGCATCTATTGATATTTTGTGATTTCGCTCAATCTTTTTGGAAAAGAATTTCTCCGGTGCTTCAACTATCAAATGGTCTTTCCTAAAGACCCTTTCACCTTATTGAATTCATTGTTTATTGGCCATCCATTCAAAGCAAAAAGGAAAATTTTGTGGACCTTCATCATCAAAGCTTTCCTATGTTTCATGGAACGAGCGAAATGATAGGATCTTTGAAGAAAAAGTTTCGAATTTCTCACAATTCTTTGATCATCTCTTGTACACTTCTCTCACTTGGTGTAAATTTACTCCACACTTTTGTAATTATTATAATCTTACATCTCTTATTATGCAATGGACTACAATTACGTAACCATCCACAGCCTTTGTGTCCTTTTGTAATTTCATAACAATCAATGAAACTATGCTGAATGTTTCCTATCAAAAAAAAAAAACATGCGTATTCAAAAGACTTTGAAACTCACTTTTCCCGACATCTCTTTTTCCATTTTGTTTAATAGAAGCCCGAGGGGTCAAATTCATGCTAATTGGGGGATTAGGCAAGAAATTCCAGAATCTTCCATGAGATGTCTTTTGGATTTTGGTTATGCTTTTTTGCGTCTTTTGGGATTTGGTTATTTTTTTGCTTCTACTTGGCCTCTCTCTCGCTCTCTCACTGTGTTTCTCTTGTAGGTATAGCCTAATTTATGCTCTCTCTCTCTCTCTCTCTCTCTCTCTCTCTCTCTCTCTTTCTCTCTTGTAGGTGTAGCCTAATTTAGATTTACACCAATTGGACCCCTTTGTTGTAATTAGTTGGTGTCTGGGATAACTCATCTCTCCCCCATACTTCTCCCTTTTGATAATGGAAGTTATGTTTCATCTAAAAGATAAATAAATAAATCTTTTTTTATCTCGTAGAAACTTTTCATTGAATAAATATAAATAGACTTAACGCTCAAAGATACAAACTCAACAAGGGAGTAAATCTTTCAATCTAGTTGGTCTTTTATGCCCTTCTGTATTTCATTTTTATCAATGGAAGTTCCTATGCCAAAAATTTCTCAACAGAAAAAGTAATAAGAATTTATTATGTGAATAAAGATATATGTTAGTCTTGTAAAATTATTTTGTATAACAAGACAAAAGCATATAGTGATTGCAACACTAAAATGACGATTTCCGTCAAGAGAATTCAGGATTTCTAATAGTAACAACGACCATCTTTCTTGCTATTCTGGGAAAATCTGGAGCTTACACACTAAAGGCAGTAAAACACATACGGTAATGCAAATAAGGAGGTTAATGACCATATAACTACAAGGAACGCCATTCACCTCCAAGCAGAAATTTAATGAAGAACGTGTGTTGTGATCATGAAAAATAATAGAAGCTAACAGAAACAAAATTTACAAAAGTAGAATCGATGCCATGTACACTTCAACAAAATCACATTGACCTTCAGGCAAGGGTAAGGACCCAAAAAATAATAACTGTTGAAAAATCAGTTGTATACCTGATTTTGTGGATCAAAAAGTCTAGCAGCAAGATTTTCCTTGCGTGGATCACTAGAATAGATGATTAGACTGGGTTAGTTGACTTATTCAATAGTTGAAACCCACCTTATATAATAGTGAGACCCCATACCACACAAAAATATAAAACAACAGAACAGCACATACACCAATACAAGCCCTAAAGAGGTGACAAGAATGACACACCATTTCTACATATAGTTCATAAATGTCAAGATCATATCACAAACCTGGATCTTTTTCCCGGAGGATAAGAGCGTAGTAAGCAAATGTGAACGCTTACATCAACAAGCACAGCGTGGAATGCATCAAAATGTACTGGACAATACGAATGTAATCCTAGTAAAGCTTTAGGAGGAATCCGAAATTCATGTACTGCAGCAGGAGAAGCATCCAAAGAGGCCTGCAATTCTGGTCTGTATGGTGCACATCAATCATTACAGGTATCCGAATTTTTATTATAGAATTACAGTAATGCAAGATTACAAAAATGGCTTTGTGATTTGACCTCAACTAGTTGAGCAAGCGCCAAATCATGCATTTATGTCAACTCACCCAGCCTCCAATGTTGGAGCATACATAAGCTCAAACTTCAAAATAACGGCAGAAGCAGATGGAGCCTGCAAAATGTTTGGTCCATATCAAATATGTTCTCTTCTAACCACAAAAGAAAAGAGATATATATCTGAAAAGATATAGCATCGAATTTATTACATGTTCGTTGCTATTTCTCATAAAAAAATTGTTTTAACCTAAGAAGCAGTAACACTTTAGTTTGGCTAGTGTGTCTGTATCCGTGTCCAACATGTGTCGGACATTTGGACACTCAAACACTTAGTTGGACACCTATCAAACACTTGTTAGTGTTAGACACTAGTTGTACAAAGTCAAAATAAGTCCAACATTTATTAGACATTTTTTATATGAATATCAACTTTCATTGTGGAAAAAAATGAAAGAATACAAAGGCATACAAAAACATAAGCCCCCCAAAAACAACCCCCTAGAAAGGGCTTCCAACTAAGCAAAATGTTCCCTATAGAAAAATTACAAAAAGGCGTTAAAACTAAAGCCCAAGGCGACACATGAAACCTCACTAAGGACAAAATCTCACTAGGGTCCTTTTCCACACCTCTAAATACCCTCTTGTCCTTTCTCCCCAAACACCCCACAACACAACACACACCCCACAAACCACAACAAACAGCCCTTCTTCTCCTGAAAGGAGGATGGAGAAGGAATTCCCCAATCGTCGCACCAATATCTCTCTGGCCGGTTATCTAGACATCAAACACTTGCAGAGAGCAAACCCATATAGAAAACCCTAGAGAAGGTGATCTAGGTTTTCCTCCGCTTTCCGACAGAGAATACAACAAAAATGATCCATTAACGAGTATCCCTTCTTAACAATCTCATCCATGGTGTTCACACGGCCAAGCAAAACCTGCCAAGTAAAGAACTAATTTTCTTTGATATCTTAATCCTCCAAACCACATCAAAAACTGACTCGCGAGTGGAGAGAGATCCAACAACCTAAATAATGATTTACAAGAAAAGCCCTCAAAAGGATTAGACTTCCAGACACAAATACCCTTTCTCCCCTCCCTAAAGTTGCACTCATCCAAAACGAAAGAAGAGAGACAACCTCCATCGTCTCCCTATCGGATAAATGACGACAGAAACCAAAAGAAAAGGACACTACACTCCCCGACCACACCAGAAAGTCAAAGATCGAATGATTTTTTAAGGAAGAATAGTGATAAAGACGAGGGAACACAGAACAAAGAGGACTAAAACTATCTCCAACCCACTGGTCTTCCCAAAAGTAAGTATCTCGATCGTCCCCCACTGTGCAACGGACGAAAATGGAGAATGAGGGGAGCTCTAATACAATGACTTTCCAATAGTTCCGGTGTGTGCCTTTTTAACCCCCTTCACCATCCAGACAAAGGGATGAGTTTCATATTTACTACCAATAACTCTATGCCACAAGGATTCAAGCTCAAGGGCAAAACACCACAGCCACTTAATCAACAGAGCTTTGTTCTAAAGTCTTAAATTCCCAATCTCCAACCCCCCTTGGTGCACAAGGTGCCCCACAACCTCCCAGATAACTAGATGAGAACCTTTGCCTTCATCCACGCCTTCCCACAAAAAGTCTCTCATGTATTTCTCAATATTTTTGCAGACTCAGCTCGGGGTCATAAATAGGGGAAGATAGTAAACAGAGATGCCACTCAGCACACATCTGATCAAAGTGAGTTTCCCCGCCTTGGAGAAGTAACCTTTCTTCCAAGAGTCAAGCCCTTTCCGGATTTTCTCAGAAATGGGATCCCAAAAGGACAAAGCTCTCGGGTTACCACCCAAAGGGAGATCAAGATAACGAGAAGGAAAAGTCCCAACCTCGCAACCAACCTCTCTAGCCCACCTATTAGACATGCATCGAACATTTGTTAAGTATACTAAATCAACACATTTTGACAAAAAAAAAATAATGAATTTTATGAGCTAAATACATCAAAATAACTTTTTAAGCATATAATGCATAAATTTGTTAGACTTTGAATTTCCTTCTCATATAAAAATTATATATTTTAATAAATGTGTCTCTATCATGTATGTATCCTAGATCTTTAAAAGATGATGTGTCACCATGTCCATGACGTGTCGTAACCGTATCTAGTATTTGTATCCTTATTTCTTACGTTACAACAATTTCCAACAGATGAATCCAAGCAAATTCTTATACAAAAGTATACTATTCAACTTACTGGTCTCTGGGAAAATTTTAACTTAGAAATTTAGTCTAAAACCGATGCCAATTAGATATGGGAAAACCAAAGTTAGTGAGAAGACTACTAGTTGCCAAGGGAAGGGCAAGATATGCTTCCTAACTACCGAGTTTTCCCTGACCATTAATTAGATATATCAAGTGTTACAACAAAAAAAAAGGACTTCAAATATGGTTATTTCTCGGGAAGAAGATTGACCAAGATAGATCGCATTATTAGAAGGATGGAATACACTATGAGGGAAGGGGTGTATAGAGAAATTCTTACCTCATACTTCACAAGGGGGAAATTGAATGAGATCATAATGGACAGAAGTATATCCTGCCTTGCATACTTGATCTTGAAAGGCTGTGTAGAGAAACTGTTGTCTGTATCATCAATCTTCCATACTCCATAACTATTACCAGATCCCAGATCCGGTGCTGCATCACAAGCAAATTTGATAAGTTATTTAGTACAAATAAGACATTGCTAGAAAAGCACAATCATAAAAGGTCTGTACTACATAGTCAAAGGTCTCAAACCAGTGCTCAATGAGCTAGGTTAATTTAATTTGTCCACTTATTCCATGATCACTCAATTGAGATTACTGCTCTGCTACCAACCACAACACAGTCTCCCATGGATTATTAATTTTAAAAAATGCAAACATCCCCCAAAATAACAAATTATCTTTTAAATTTCAAGAAATATGCACTCTTGGGCATGACAATCATTGCACGGCAATGCTGTGTGGCCAACCAGAAGTGCCAATAAAGCACCATCCCAATGATTTAACTGGAAAGTGTTCTTTTTTTTTTAGGGAAAAAAAAATCTTAGAACATAATAGAAGGCAAGTTAGAGTGTTCCAGGATTTCCCTTTAAGAGGATCTTGAACTTTTGCATAAATAAGAACTGTACGAGTCTCATTCTAAAGAAGGTGGAAGAGACTCAGCCAATTAGTCTAGTGTACAACTGAAATAAGACAGTTTAAATCACACATTTGATGTTGAAACTATTAGATTGGCTCTATTTTAGTCCCTAAGCTTTATCGGTCTTGAGCTTTTCTAAAACAAAAGGTATGCAAGTAAGCTCGTTCGCAGAAATTTATAGTCCAATCAATTAAGAAGTTAGCGAAAATACCTTCATACTGAACAACTCTAGCTGGTGTTCCAACGGAAGTATACTCGCTGTCTTCCCATCTCATGGTAAGTTTAATTTGGTACCATCTAAATGGAGAAATGGTCGATAATAAGCGGCTGCTACTTAAACGTAGCCAACGATAAGTAGAAAAGTCATTAAGAATGGAAATGCACAAACCCTTGCTGGAAAAGGTCGAGATTGTGAAACCTATGAATGTAAATAGCAATTTCCTGTAGAGTGTCCAACATAGCCACCGGCTTAACTTTGGCCAGACGTGGCTTTGCATCAGGTGGCCTCTTCACCGATCGCACTTGATAATTTAGACCAATGAACCACCCTAGATTATGAAACATGCGTGGCTCGCCAATGCAACGTTCGTATACCTCTTCATCAAGTGCTATATGTGATCAAATCCAACCCCCCCACATTGTCCTAGCTTCCAGTCACTCCGCCAATAACAATAAATCCTCTGCTCACTTCACAACCCTCTCTTCAGAATTAAAATGTGGGATAAGTTGTAGCTGCGAGCTTCGGAACAATCACCGATTTTCCGAATTCGAGTTCAGTCAAAGCTATGGGATCATCAACAACCAAATAAAGATGTAGACGGGAATCGAGACTCTAGTTTATTAGGCGAAAAAGCTTCAGATCCTCGGATCTATCGCCAGATCGCACAGATATCAAAGATTGAGTGAGATGATATGCGCCGAGGATGCTCGAAAGCCTCCGCGGTCTTCCGTCGGTGGGCGGCGGTTAGAAAGGGGGAGGAGGCGGTGGTGGAGGCGGTGGTGGAGGCGGCGGAAGGGCGGAGGGAAAAGTGAAGAGGAGGACGATGAGATCCGAATAAGG
This sequence comes from Benincasa hispida, assembly GCF_009727055.1. NCBI lineage: Eukaryota > Viridiplantae > Streptophyta > Magnoliopsida > Cucurbitales > Cucurbitaceae > Benincasa > Benincasa hispida. Next base: position 31,900,530 of record NC_052352.1, read on the forward strand.
AAGAGGAATGTCGGTCAAAGTGGGGGGGAAATGGTTAGAAGTGAAAACGACGCCGCGGAGAGAAATTGGATTGGCCAGCAGCTGGGCCGCATTGAGCCTGAGCCTGAGCCCCAGCCCGAGCCTGAGCCCGAGGACGCTCTCATTATTGTTTTGTTTCAATTATTTTTTTGTTTGGAGTGAGAATTTTGTCATCGTTGGTGGGCCATTTGTCTCGCGATAACAGCGCTTCGTCCGTGACTCCAGCCGCAAATCTTGAAAACGGCAGATTTGTTTCTAAATGTTAGAATTCCCATGTTTCAACGTCTTTTATTTTAAATACTATATATGTTATTCCAAGAAAATTATTTTAGATTACAGAACCGTTCATCCATCAATATGATCCCAGATATTTTGTATATGTCTAACTAACGGAATGTTTATATTATCAATTTTGAGCATTTTCATTAAGAAATATATATTTCGATTTTGAGGTTAGATATTTATTTTCTCGACTTCATATATTTTCGACAAAAAATTATTTGCATTAGGCTAACCATAAAAGCTTTCATTAGAGGATGTACGGAAAAGTTTTTAGTGCTATTTTCAGAATATGAAAAGCTTTCGGACATTTTCGATTGAATTCAAATGGTTTGTTTGCCTCCAACAATGTATGGAAAAGTTATAAAGTTTGAAAAAATCTTTTATCGGTAAATTCCTATATGACCAAGAAAACTTTTAGGAGGTGGGAAGTGTGGAGTTGGGAAGTCCACTCCTTGATTGGCCCAAAGAGTTCGTGAGTCCCACTATTAACAAACATCAATTTTATGTCGTATGAGACTTTACACCATGGGTTCTCGAAGTTCACAACTCCCTAGACTTCACAACTTCACTCCCTACCCTAAACATCTCTCAATCTCTTTTAGTTGCGATTCCATCTTCTCAATTATCTCAATCTTAACTCAATATACTTTTATCCCTTTCTCATAAATCCTGTGTCCTAAAATTACAATATCTTTCTTCTCCATGAAGTGATATTTTTTCCAATTCAAAATTAAATTTGTCTTTTCACATGTTCTCAAGATGTTCCAAGATTTTTTAGCACATCTTCAACAAATTTTCAAAGACTCGGAAGTCGTCCAACACTTCCACGATAGATTCGACCATGTCTAAATACCTACAAAGTCCATCCAATTGTCTTTTTGTATTGCTTCAACAATTAATTTTATTGGGGTTGGTGTCCTAAATCTCATGGTTATCGTAGTTTGTAAATTTTATATATGAATTGTTTATTTAATAAAACAAGGTATTATTTTATTCGACATTTAGATTGCATTAACTCAATCTGATAAACTAAGATCTAAGGTTATTCTATGTAACTTAAACATGTTTGTGTTGACATACAATAGATGTTTAAGTAATGACCGAAATGGTCTATAGTAAACCATATGCCTACCATTTTGGGGATAAGACCGAGTGGGTAGTTGGGAACATAATCATACAATATGGATTTCACTTCTTCTTGACTTTAGGGCAAATAGATGAGTGTGTTCCTTAAGTGGTGTCTCCGGGACTTGAACAAAGGGCCCCCTACCCTCTCGATGGCCTGAGAGAGGTTTCTGTTTAATGGTTGGACCATAAATAGGTTGTTCATTAGAGGAGCACCGATACTTAAGGATGTAGAGATAATCGAGGGGTAAAATGGTAATTTAACCCAACTAGTGTTATGAACACTTGTGAAGGACTAACTTGTTGTTATTAGTCTATATCCGTGGACACATAAACATATATGTAGTGAAAAGAGTACATTGTGGGTCTTTAGTGGAGTGTACCCACAGTTAACGAATATTGATTAATCGGGTTAATGAGTTTAGCCAATTAATCTCACATCGTTGGAGTTTATGATTTGCAAGTCCATTAGGTCCCTTCCTATGAAACCCGGATCTCTATTTTTCTACTTAAGTAAGTGATTAAGGGGTTAATTAGGAGAAAGTTAAATCCTATGTTGTGTAAATAATTTAATAATTTTACAAATTTCATAATAACTGTAATAATTGTCACCTTCTGTGGATCAACAATTAGTAAGAGTGAATGTAAACTATAATGGGTAGGTATTATAGTTACGATAACCATATTTGAACCTAGAGTACGAGTAGAGAGGACCCTAAAAGGATAAAAATAAGAGAAAACCTTGAAGACTTAAATTCTGAATAGTAAAGAAGTAATACGATTGAAGAACTGAGGAAAATATAGAAAACTATTTAGGAAAATTCGTGTGGAAGTTGCACGGAGATAAACCATATTCACAGTAGCTAACGAGATTGGAAAGAATGAGAGAGAGAGACGACACCAGCGAGAGATGGGTGAGAGACGAGAGTGTGGCTGAGCGAGAGACTGAATCTACTAATGAAGATGTTATTCAACATTTCTTCAATAAAGTTGTTATTGAATCTACTAATTACATTCATAAAGTCTAAATTCAATAAACTAAGATCCATGGCTATTATATGAATATTAATTACTTTATGTAGAGACATAAAAATGAATCAAGTTCGAGTAAATAGCCAAAACGTCTATAGTACATGATTAAGGCTGGGTATTCTTATTCTGGTAACACTATTGTGTCGTGGGGCACGCGTGGGCACGGATGGCTTTCCTGATGCAGCTAGCGCTGAATCAGTGCGAGATATAGACACAGCGCATGGCGCCTTATGTTCGTGCTGCGGGGCATATGTGTGCATCGATATGCGAGAGGCGTCAGGTGATGCTGGTCGGAGACGATGGGAGGCGACTGTGTACTCGTAGGATCAGTCCTGCAGAGGTATAGACCGATCTCACTAGTGCCGATCCGGCTGCTGGTACGATAGACGCGCAGAGATCTCGCTGCTCTTTCATATAGAGGACCGTACCGAGGCTATATCTGGGGTAACACTATTTGGGACGTAGGCCCTTACTCTGTGCCATTACAAGTTGTTGTAAAGATACTACAAATGAAGTGATCCAGATTCGTTCATGTATGAGGAGTGAGGGCGTTCTATGCAATGAGTTTGTATAAGATTGGACCAAGAAATAAGTCACTTTTACTTTATAACGTTGTTTACTATTTAAGACTGATTATTTCGCTTAGATGACCTAGGTAACTCGATTTTAATTTTGAACTAACTATGAACTCCTGTTTATTCGGGATTATCCTTATATTTGCATGGGTGAGGGTTGGCTCAACAGCGCCGGCTCAATAAGTCTCCCATTTCAGGGGTAAGATCTGGTAGATAGTTGGGGACATAGGGTGCAAGATGGAATTCATGCCTACCCGATTTAGGGATAGGAGAAAGGTTGAACAAGGGGTCCCACCCCTTCACTGGCCCGAGGATTAGATCATAAACCAATTGTTCATTAGAGGATCAGTTGGAACTTAAGGAACAAGACGTAATATTGGGGGTAAAACAACATATTGACTCAGCCATTATTACGAACAACCTGTGAAGGGTCGATTTACTGGTTATGGTTATATCATGTGGACACAAATATATCTACAGTGAGGAGAGTGCAGCTATCGAGCTATAGTGGTATGACTTGATAGTTAATGAGTACTAATTAATTCAGTCTAAAAAGTTTAGCAAATTAACCTTAATTGTTGGAGCTCATGATCTGTAGGTCCATAAGGTCTCTCTATTAGCTCGTAAAACATGAACACCTTGAATTATTAAATTGAGTGAATTTGAAATGATATCAATCTGAATTGTTCAAATTGAAATTAGGGTTTTAAGTTTGAATCAGTTCAAAATCAAATTAGGGTTTCGTTAATTATATTCGATATAATTAACATCTAACTTGTTGAAATTAAACGAAATTGGAGAGTTTATAATGTTTAAATATTGATTTAAATATTAATTACACGAATAAGATTTATGTTGGAAATTAAATGTGTGATTAGTTTGATATTTGATAAAAATCAATTAATTATATAAATATGTATAATTAATTAAGAATCAAATTAATTTCAATTTTAAAATTCAATGTGAGAAATTGAATATTGAAATATTGAATTTGATTAATTATGAATTAATCAAATTGAATTTAATTAATTTAGAATTAATTAGATTGTTGGAAATAAAAGAAATTGGAAATTTGAGAAAGTGCTTAAGATATGAGTATGTTTATCTAATGCAACATAAGTATGGAGCTTTTGAAAAGTTCAAAGAATATAAGACTGAGGTTGAAAATTTATTAGGTAAAACCATTAAAACACTTTGATCAGATCGAGGTAGAGAGTATATGGATTTAAGATTCCAGGACTATATGATAGAACATGGAATCACATATCATCTCGGCACCTGGTACACCTCGGCAAAATGGTGTATCAAAAAGGAGAAATAGAATGTCATTAGACATGGTTCGAAGTCTATGATGAGTTATGCTCATTTACCTTATTCGTTCTGTGATTATGTAGTAACCATTGCAGTTTATATTTTGAACTATGTTCCATCCAAACGTGTTTTTAAACATCTCTAGAATTATGGAATGGTCGTAAGAGTAGTTAATACCACTTAATAATTTGGGGTTGCCCTGCACATGTGCTCGAGGCAAATCCTAAGAAATTGGGACCTCGTTCAAAATTGTGCCTATTTGTAGGGAAAGAGGGATGGTTAATTTTATGATCATAAAGAGAATAAGGTATTTGTGTCGAAAAATGCTACTTTTTTGGAAGAGAATCACATCAGGGAGCATAAACTCCATAGTAAGATTGTGTTGAATGAACTTTCCAATGAAACCACTGACACTTTAACAAGAGTTGATATTGATTCATCTAGTCACACACTTCTACCTCAACAGTTGAGGGAGCCTGAACGTAAAGGGAGGGTTCCAAACTTACCTGCTCATTATATGGGTTTAATAGAAACCCTGACCATCATATCAGATGACAAAGTTGAGGATCCATTGTCTTATAATTAGACAATGGATGATGTGGACAAAGATGAATAAGTTAAGGCTATGAATCTTGAAATGGAGTCTATATACTTCAACTCAGTTCGGGATCTTGTAGATCAATTTGATGGGGTAAAACCTATAGGTTGCAAATGGATCTATAAGAGAAAAATAGGCGTAGATTGAAAGGTACAGACCTTTCAGGCTGGACTAGTGGCAAAAGGGTTATACCAAGGTTGAGGGAGTAGACTATGAGGAAACTTTCTCACCTATTGCCATGCTTAAGTCCATCTGGATTCTCCTGTCTATTGCCACATATTATGACTATGAGATTTGGCAAATGGACGTCAATACTGCTTTTCTAGATGGTAATCTTAAGGAGACCATCTATATGCATCAACTAGAAGAGTTCATTAAACAAGGTCAAGAGCAAATGGTTTGCATGCTTAATCGATCCATTTATGGATTGAAACAGACGTCTGGTCTTAGAATATAAGATTTGATACTATAATAAAATCTTATGGTTTTGATCACCTTGTGTCTACAAGAAATCAACGATTTAGTAGCTTTCTTATTGTTGTATGTGGACGATATCATACTCACTGGAAATTATGTAGGTCTACTAATAGCTGTTAAACAGCGGTTAGCCGTCCAATTCCAAATAAAAGATTTGGGAGAGACGCAGTTTGTTCTAGGGATCCAAATCATCAGGAGTTGTACAAAATGCTAGTCTTGTCTCGGACATCGAATATTGACAGCATGTTTGTTAGATATTCGATGCACAATTCCAAGAAGGGTTGATTACCTTTCAAGCATTGAATTTTTATTTATAAGGAATAGTGTCCTAAGACTTCTCAAGAGATTTAGGAAATGAGATGGATACCCTATGCATCGATTATTGGCAGCCTTATGTATGCAATGTTATGTAATAGAGCTGAAATTTGTTATGCAGTGGGGATTGTTAGTAGATATCAGTCCATTCCAGGATTAGATCACTGGACATCAGCTAAAACCATCCTCAAATATCTTCAGATAATGGAGGATTATATGCTTGTGTATGAAGCTAAGAATTTGATCTTTACAGGATACATTGACTCTGATTTTCAGACTGATAGGGCTTCAAGGAAATCCACATCAGGATCAGTCTCACCATTAACGAAGGAGATGTGGTCTAGAGAAGCACCAAGTAAGGTTGCATTGCTGATTCTACCATAGAGGCAAAGCTTGTAAAGTTGCCTATGAGGCTGTACGGCTCAAGAAACTTTTGTTAGATCTAGAAGTTGTTCCTGACATGTCAAATCCCATCACCCTTTTGATAATAGTGGTGTTCTGGCTAATTCTAGAGAGCATAGAAGCCACAAGAATGGGATGCACATTGAGCACAAATATCATCTCATCTGGGAGATTATGCATCGAGGGGACGTGATCGTTATGAAGATCACTTCGGAGCACAATGTTACTAATTCATTTACAAAGGCTCTCACAACTAAGTGTTTGAAGATTACCTGGAGAGTCTAGGTCTACAGACATGTCTAATCTAATCTAGGGCAAGTGGGAGACGTTACTGAGTGAGTAGTGTATGCCCTAGTTTATTGTTTTGTGTGTTCTACTTTATTTTTACTTTGAATTTGTACACCTCACTAACTTTAAAACAAGTAGGAAATTGTTGGTGTTGATGCTCTAAATCTCGTGGGTGTTCGTTCTTAATCGTGTGTCGCCAACAACTTATAAGGTTGATGATGTATGCACTTTGCAATAATAATAATATGCGATACTACGTTCTAAAATGATGTATGCGGTGATGCTTAGATGCGTTCGTGTAGTGTACGTGTGTCACAAGTTTTCTTGCGCTGGAACCAAGTATAATTCCAACGCAAGTTTCTCATAGTGATCTGAGGTCGAACACGGGGATTGCGGTGATTAATGTGATATATTCGACTAGGAAAACAAAATAATAATGAATTGGGTTTGAAAAAGTAAAATGCGGTGCAAAGTAAAATGCGATAATAAAATAACATGCAACGATAAATAAAGTGCGATAATAAATTGCAGTGATAAAATAAGATGCGGTAATGAAGTAGAATGCGGTAATAAATAAAGTATGGTAATAAATGAAATGCTGTGATAAATAAATAAATAAACAGATTGAGGACTGGCTGTGAAGATGTGCAAAAGTATCTGATGAATGCAGTGGCAAGTCTTGTGAGATGCATCAGAAAGAGAATGGGTTGAAGGAAAGGACATCGCAAGTTCGTCAATCTTGTTGAAGATGCAACTAAAGTTCTGATTTCCCTTGGCTTACACCTTTCAGTGATCGGCCGCGTTCCCATATGTCTATGGTGAAACAGGGATGAACGTGGTGAACGTAAGGTTGTTTCCATCTCTGGAAATACTTCTCGCTTTAGTTAATGCATTCTTCCAACCTTCTTTCGAGAGGTGGAATAACATCTTCACTTCTGTTCTCACAGGTGAAGATGTCGTTGAGCATGCTTTAGCTAAACTCAGCCGATTTCTTCAACAAAGATTAACTTACTTGTTTAATCCTTCCCCTTTTCCCTGAGGGATTAGTTACACATGGTGAAGGAAATGGATGATGAATGTATGGTGAAGAACAAAGAGATGACGATGAATATGATGATGATATTAAAATCTAAAGATAAGCGTTTGTTACAGATAATGAATGAAAGATTAGAGATGAACATAGTTGATGGATAGAAAGTAAAAACAGATAAGGAAAACGTGTCGATGTCTTGACACATATCCCGATTGGAGATGATTTGCTTGTCGGCGTGTGGGAAGAACGTGGTGGAGAACTTCCTTCTTAGACTTGTTTTCCAGGTAGAAGTGATCTTTGCATAGAGCTTCTCTTCGGGAATGAGAATGAATTTCTTGCTTCAGAGACTTCCCTTTCGGTCTTGTCTCGTCTTTTTCCCCAGATTTTCTCTAAGTTGTCTCTTCAAACCTGCCTCCTTTCTTTGAATTTGATGTATTATTTATAGACCTTGGCACCTCCTGTGTCAGTGGTCCCGCTTTGAAAAGATGATTTTTCTGCAATGGCTTGGTGGATACGTCCGCTCTGCTCCACATTTAATTTGTTAGATCGTACAACAGAAAAGTTGTACAATTTCAGAAGTCCTTACTAATGCGTCGCTCTTTTCATCTTCGATCGATCACTGCATGCAGTGCAATTGCGTTGATCTTGTTATCGATTTCCGCATGCGGTGCAAATGCATTGATTGTTTACGTCCATGCTCGATCGTCGCATGCGCTGCTTGCGTTGTTCTTTTTTGTTATCGATTAACCACCGCATGCAGTGCGAATGAGTTGTTCCTTTTGTACTCGAGCGATAGTCGCATGCGATGACCTATTTCCTACAAAACAAAGACTTTGACGTTTTATTTTGCCATCGCAATAGGGTTAGCGGGTGCACTTACGACACTTTACAACTTTTGCATTTCTAAGCCAATTTGTATACGGCCGATGCAACTTTTTCCTTCTTTTTGCCCCATAATCTAAATAAAACGGTATAAATAACTTGTATTTCTATAAGATATCAGTGGGTTTCGTAGTTTTTAAATGATTTGCACACAAATTATTTATTTAATATAATTAAGTGTTATTTTATTTGACATTTAGTTTGCATTAACCCAAAACTAATAAACTAAAATCCTAGGTTATTTATTGTAGCTTAGACATGTATGTGGTGACATGCAATTGGATCATGTTTAAGTAATAACCTGAATGGTTTGTAGTAGATGGATAAGACTAGGTACTTTATCCTAGTGACACTATACATACAACCCAGTTTGTAATTGTTACAATTGTTATAAAATGTTACAGATGATCTGATCCCGATCATTCATATGGAGATATGTGAGTGGGAGTATTCTATACAAAGAGTTAATGATTAGTCTCGGGGGTATAACGATTTTTATGACCCAGCCGAGATTACGAACAACCTGTGAAGGATTAGCTTATTAATCATGGTTATATCATATGGACACAAATATATCTATAGTGAGGGGAGTGCAACTACGGGACTATATTGGAATAACCCATGAGTTAACGAATGTTGATTAGCTCCATCTAAAGAGTTTAGCCAGCTAATCTCGGATCGTTGGAGCCCATGATCTATAGGTCCATTACGTTCTCCTACTAGCTCATATGGAATAAACTTAGAACAATATGATAGAATAATTCGAATTAGGTGAAGAGAGAGAAACCGACAAGTATATGTGATATAGTGGTCGGTTTTTCAGTTTAGAGATACAGCTTTAATATTTAAATGTGATTTAAATATCAAGAATATGAATACGTTTATCTTTGGAAGCTCGGAAATAATGGAAATGGTCAAAGATGTAAAAAGTCAAATAGTTGACTTTTTGACTTTGAAAAAGTCAAACTTTGACTGACTTTATATTTAAATGTGATTTGAATTTCAAGAAAATGAATGCGGATTCATACTCGGGAGGACAAAATAGTCAACAGGAAAAAATCATAAAAAGTCAAAATGTTGACTTTTTGGTCAAAGTTTGACTTTGACAAAATGACTATTTTGCCCTTTGACTAAATTTAGTGGAAAAATCCAAACTTTTGTTGGATAATTCCACTAACAAGATAGTGGACTAAGTGTTGGCTTATAGTGGAGACATCAAGTCCACTTAGATAGTAGATTTTGAGGTGTTGGGTTTTTATGAATTTGTTTCATGCAATTTTGCATGACTTTTTTCTATAAATTTGGGCTTTCAATTTGGATAAAAGACTTTTGGACATTTTGCCAAAATTGATTTCTAAATTTGGGCTGGAAAAAATCACCATTTTTTGAGAAAAATTCAAAACCCAAACCCAACCCAAAAATCCATCTTCTATTTTCCATCTCTTTCTCTCTCTCAAGTTCTTCATCCATCGGGTCCCACAACTCGGTTATGAGTCCAGAGAATAGTAGGTCAGCTCTAGTGGTTGTCCGGTTCGTGTTTGAGCGGAGATAGAAGAGTTTAGGGAGCTTCAAAGGTAATATTTCAAAAAAAAAACCCTAATTAATTAATTTAGGGTTGTATGTTTAGTTTGTGCAATTAGAGTAAAATTGTTCCTCATTTCCACTACGCATGCCTATTTTTCCAACATGTGGTATCAGAGCATGTTTTATTTTTATTCAATTGCATGTGGTGGGTTTTAATTTATTAGATAAAATTGAGATTGGAAACTAAAATGGTTTTTAGGTTTTGACAATTAAATAAAGTTTTTTTTTGTAGTATTAATTTATAATTACTCGCATGTTTATGAGCATTAATGTGTGGCAAAGGGTCTGTAAATTTGCTAGAGTTATTAGAGTTGAAATTAGGCTGTAATTGCTCGGTTTCGGGAAAGAGGACAACTTCAAATTTGGAGAAAAATGGCTCACAGACCCGAAATAGCTACCAAACCCGAGAGAGTGCTCCCAGACCTAACCCGAGCAGTGCTCCAACTCAGTTTCTCGCACGCGTGCCTAGCTTCGTACGCCTGCCACGCCTGGATCTAACTCGCGCGCTCCGCCTACTCCAGCCGACCCATGCTTCAGCGTCCATTGACCGTCCCTATAGGTTCAACCTGGTTTTTGGAGTTTTTGGGCCGGTTCGAGAGTTTTTTGGCCGGTTCAAGTTGATTCAAAAGTGTTTGAAGCTGGTTCGAGAGCGGTTTTTTTTGTACTACTCCAAATTATTATTGTAATTAAGAGCCCAAACCAATCCATTTTAAGGTGTTTAATTAATTATGCATGTTGATGTATGTTTTAATTAAATTTTTGAATCTTGTTGTGCATATAGTATGCCATATAGATTTAAAATCCCACCATAGGTTAATATGTACATGCATTTGATATATGTTATAATTGTTATAATGTATATAGTATGCATGTTAAGTTTTTTTTAATATAAAGTGTTATATTAAAGCATGATCATTAAGTATGAATGTATATTATAGATGTTTGATTCTAGGGTTATAATGGTTATAATTTTTATAAAATAACCTACACTTTAAAATCTATAACAAAGGTAAAAGTTGCATGCTCACCTAGGATTAAATTGATGCAATTTCAATTGGCTTTTCTAAAGAGTTAGAATAGGTAGATTACTTGTTAAATAAAGAGTTATTTACTTACCCGGGGAGATCTTGTCTAAGGTTGGGGGTTCTTAAGATGACGATTTACGGAACACCTCCTACCTGGAGATCAAACTGGCCTCTAAGTCAAATAACCCTAGTTTTAATGAGCATGCGTGAGAGATGTGAGGTAATAAAATTTGTTTATCACCTAGACATCATTTGTTAAAATCTAGTATAAGAGTTATACATGGATCTATCACCTAGACTTAGGATATATTGAATTTAGCCGAAATATATCTCTAAGTATTTTTAATATATACTCTAAACCATTATAGAACACTTCAGCTAGAGAGAAGTAACGTACTTTTAGCTCTAGTGTCCCTAAGAGTTCACATCGTAAGGTCCATGCAGGGCTTTAGGTCGTGCTTAGGAGCGGACTCCCTTCGGAGAGTGTTTGTATGGATCAATATCAAGGTGAATAGGGGAAGTAGTTCATAGTAAGTGGGTAAGGGGTATGTAACAACATATCCCACGGTCTCTTCCATTAGGTCGCACCGTGAGATTCCTGTAATGCGCCTACATATCTTCCCTAGAGCGACCTTTCCCTTCGGAGGGTTGTATTATAGGATTCGGAAAACCGTGAACCCCAAATCTGGATAGGCTCTCTTAGATCAGTTTTCATATTGACTATCCACTTTCGAGAGCATGTTGATTCTGGTTTCTCAAATCCAAAAATGGAAGGTTACACTTACAAGAATTACTAAGATGTTAGTATATTCTCGACCAAAGTAACGATAACTAAAGTGCTATAAGAATAAAGAGTTATTCTAGGGTTAGCATCTAGTCAAGATTGTCTTGGTTCAAAAGAGGAATAATCGACTGCCCTTAGGTGGAGGTTACTCTAAACTTTTGAAATATCGTTGCAAAATATAATAATGAAGGGTACATTATTAGTTTTTGCTAAATTAAATTGGTTTCTTTATGACTAGAGTTTTTTCTAAAAGAATATGTTTATCTTTTTTAGCATGAATAACTCAATAATTCAACTCTTAGCTTCCGAGAAACTAAACGATGATAATTATTCGGCATGGAAATCAAATCTAAACACAATACTGGTAGTTGACGATCTAAGATTTGTCTTAACTGAGGAATGTCCTCAAGCCCCAACCTCAAATGCTAATGGAACTGTTCGGGAGGCATACGATCGATGGGTCAAAGCCAATGAAAAGGCCCGTGTATACATTCTTGCCAGCATGTCTGATGTTTTGGCAAAGAAACATGAATCCTTCGCTACGGCTAAAGAGATAATAGATTCATTAAAAGAAATGTTTGGGCAACCATCATGGTCCCTTAGACACGAGGCAATTAAGTACATTTACACAAAGCGAATGAAGAAGGGGACCTCTGTTAGAGAACATGTCCTGGACATGATGATGTACTTTAATATCGCTGAAGTAAACGGCGGAACCATTGATGAGGCTAATCAAGTTAGCTTTATCTTACAATCTCTTCCGAAGAGTTTTATACCTTTTGAGACAAATGCGTCTTTAAATAAGATAGAATTTAACCTCACTACCCTTCTTAACAAAATCCAACGATTCCAAAACCTTACTTTAGGTAAAGGGAAGGAAGTGGAAGCAAATGTTGCTACCACTAAGAAAAAATTTATAAGAGGATCGTCCTCTAAAAACAAAGTTGGACCCTCTAAAACTCAAATGAAAAAGAAGGGAAAAGGGCAGGCTCCCAAGATAAGAAAGGGAAAGAAGGATATAGATAAAGGAAAATGTTTCCACTATAACCAAAACGGGCATTGGAAGAGAAATTGCCCGAAGTACCTTGCAGAGAAGAAAGCTGAGAAACGACACAAGGTAAATATGATTTACTGGTCGTTGAAACATGTTTAGTGAAAGATGATACTTCAACCTGGATACTAGATTCAAGAGCCACTAATCATATTTGTTTCTCGTTTCAGGAAACTAGTTCTTGGAAAAAGCTTGAAGAAGGTGAGATAACCCTCAAAGTTGGAACAGGAGAGATTGTCTCATCTGAAGAGTGGGAGATCTGAAGTTATTTTTTAAAGATAGATATCTAGTACTTAAAAATGTTTTGTATGCACCTTTTTGAAGAGGAATTTGATATCTATCGCTTGTATTATAGAACAATTATATACAATATCTTTTAATATGAATGAAGCGTTCATTTTTTGTAAAGGTATTCAAATTTGTTCTGCTACACTTGAAGACAACTTATATAAGTTAAGGCCAACTAGAGCAAATTTTATTTTAAGTACTAAAATGTTTAGAACATTAGAAACTCAAAATAAAAAACAAAAGGTTTCTTCCAATGCCTATCTATGGCACCTAAGACTTGGTCACATAAATCGCAATAGGATTGAGAGATGGTCAATAATGGACTTTTAAGTCAGTTAAAAGATAACTCTTTACCTCTATGTGAATCCTGTCTTGAAGAAAAGATGACCAAGAGATCTTTTACTGGAAAAGGTCTCAGAGCTCGTACATTCGGACCTTTGTGGACCAATGAATGTCAAGGCTCGAGGTGGGTATGAATATTTTATCAGTTTTATTGATGATTATTCAAGGTATGGCCATGTTTACCTGCTTCATCACAAGTCTGATTCTCTTGAAAAGTTCAAAGAATATAAGGCTGAAGTTGAGAGTGAATTAGGTAAAACAATAAAGACACTTCGATCAGATCGAGGTGGAGAGTATATAGACATACGATTCCAAGACTATTTGGTAGAAAACGGGATCCAGTCATAACTCTCTGCACCTAGTACACCTCAGCAGAACGGTGTATCAGAAAGAAGAAATCGAACCTTATTAGATATGGTTTTCTCTATGATGAACTATGCTCAATTGCCTGATTCCTTTTGGGGATATGCACTTGAATTTGCTATCCATATTTTGAACAATGTTCCCTCTAAAAGTGTTTCAGAAACACCTTATAAGCTATGGAAAGGGCGTAAAAGTAGTTTACGTCACTTTAGAATTTGGGGTTGCCTAACACATGTGTTAGTACAAAATCCCAAGAAATTGGAACATCGTTCAAAATTATGCCTATTTGTAGATTATCCAAAGGAAACAAGGAGTGGTCTATTTTATCATCCTCAAGAAAACAAGGTATTTGTATCAACAAATGCCACATTCTTAGAGGAAGACCACATTAGAAATCATAAACCACACAGTAAAATAGTGTTGAAGAAATTTCAAAAGACGCTACAAATATACCTAGTTCATCTACTAAAGTAGTAGATAAAGCTAGTATTTCTAGTCAGTCACATACTTCTCAAGAGTTGAGAGTGCCTTGATGTAGTGGAAGAGTTTTTCATCAGCCTGCCCGCTATTTGGTTTTAGCTGAAACTCAAATCATCATACCTGACGAGGGCGTAGAGGATCCATTGACCTATAAATAGACAATGAATGAAGTGGATCGTGACCAGTGGATAAAAGCTATGGACCTCGAAATGGAGTCAATGTACTTTAATTTAGTATGGACTCTTATAGATAAACCAAGTGATGTGAAACCAATTGGTTGCAAATGGATCTACAAGAGAAAACCAAGCCGGTAAAGTACAGACTTTTAAGGCTCGACTTATGGAAAAAGGTTATACCCAGAGAGAGGGAGTGGACTATGAAGAAACTTTCTCTCCCGTTGCCATGTTAAAGTCGATAAGAATACTCCTATCCATTGTAACTTTTTATGACTATAAAATTTGGCAAATGGATGTCAAGATAGCCTTTTTGAATGGCAATCTTGAAGAGAGTATCTATATGGTTCAACCAGAGGGGTTTATAGTTTAGGGTCAAGAACAAAAGGTTTGTAAGCTTGAGAAATCCATTTATGGATTAAAAAAAGCTTCTAGATCCGTGAATATAAGGTTTGATATTGCAATCAAATCTTATGGCTTTGAACAGAATGTTGACGAGCCTTGTGTTTACAAAAATATCGTTAATTTTGTTGTACTGTTGATGGTTTTATATGTCAATGATATTTTGCTCATTGGGAATGATGTAGGATATCTTACTTACGTCAAGCAATGAATAGATACACAATTCCAAACACTAGAAAAAATTTGGGGTTTAATGTCAGTTTTAAACCGACATTAAAGGGCTTTAATGTCAGTTGGCAACCAACATTAAAGATAGTGTTATTAAAGCCCTTTAATGTCGGTTCCTTTAATGTCGGTTTGGGCTTCAATAACACCAATAACACAGCCTTTAATGTCGATTGCAATTGACATTGAAGGTCTTTAATGTCAGTTGCCACCGACATTAAAGGTCTTTAGTGATTAAAGCTTGTCGGTTGCAACCGACATTAAAGCCTTTTTTTTTGGATTCTTAACCGACATTGAAGCCTGAATCTGTCCGTTTTATCAATTATTGTCCGTTTTTTAAAGTTCCCTTACCAAATCCATTTTTTCAATAAAAAGGTATAACATGACACATCATCATCGAACACTATGGCTATGACATTATTCATGTATGGATTGTAAATCTATTACATTTAATCCACAAATTCTGCTATAAAATTATAATTTAAAAGGCGTACAATAATTCAAGCCTTGAAAACACAAATTACAAGTAATACAAAAATTATGATTTTACAAGGGCAACAGAATCTTCGGTGTAAGGGCAACACAATTTTATTTGTCTACAAATTTGGGAGGGTTTGAGAGATTAAGAGATGTAATATAAGTTGTTGAGATAGACTTCATAATAAGGATTCTTCTTCTTCAGCTCATCCAACAACTACAGAAGAATTGGAAAGATTTAGAATTTAACTTCAACTTAACAAGTAATGTGCTGATATTAAGAATTTAACCTCAGGCAGACTCTGATCCAAGGAGAAAAATTAATATTATAACCATAACCATATTTATATAATCATATGAAAGGCCAAATATTAATGAAACTTCAATCTGTCATGCACATTGAAATGTGCTATAATGTGATCAGAATACAGAAAACAGAAGTGCCAACTCATATGTAACAGTAACACAATCAAGATAACCAGCTTCTGTCAGATTGCAAAAGTAATCTCCATTCAACAGAATGAATGCATAATCTGATTATATGAAATAGGTTTAGCCAAGTAAATATACCTTATCCGGTGTCATGCCAACCTCTCTCTTGAACACTTCACACACTTGATTGTACGGGGATACTAGGCATAAAACTAACCTACAAGAACATAAGGACTAGTTTTCAGTATGAAATCTAAAGCAACAGAAGTTTCTGGATCAATATTAAACTGCATACCTTGAAACAGGAGGACAATAATGGTGTCGAAGACTATCAATTTCCCAAAGTGAACTTCCTGTACCAGTAATTCTTGTTAACAAGGATCAATCAACAAATATTAAACCACCACACAATAAACATAAAGCAAGAGGGGACTTTATGTGCGAGAGTGAGAGTGGAGGTATGAGCGAGAGCAAGAATGGAGGGACGAGCAAGAGCAAGAGCAAGAGCGGATGGACTTTATGAGCGAGAGCTAGGGATTTGGGCGAGAGCCGAAAGGGGAGGGATTTAGCCTTTAGGAGCAAGAACGAGAGGGATTTAGGCGAGAGGGGAGGGATTTGGGTAGAGATATATATCTAAATATATAAATAATATTTATGAAAACAAGAGAAGTTGATGCACATGTTATAGAATCTACCTATAACAATTAGATTAAAAACAATGCTACCTTCAATCATAACCAATATATTATGATTTCTTTCTTCCGAGGGAGCATTAGCTCGACATCAGATTTCATTCTCCGAAGTAGAAATGGTTTCAGTATTCCATGCAGTTTTGCTACCATCCGCAGGATTGGAATATCTGAATATGGCACACTTATGTAACAAATGGTGCTGGAAAAAATATCAAAAGAATTACCAACCCAGGCCTTTCTGTTCTCTTGTGTTTCTTCTTTTTCTTCAGCTTGACACTTTCCAGAGAGACATGAACTAACAACGAATCAAACATCAATAAAGTCTTTCTCCATATCTCTTATGCTCTAGTATTCCTCTCTCCCCTAAGAAGTACAAATGAATGACGAAAAAAAAAATGTATCGCATTACCAAAACTCTTAGAACTTTGTGGTTTTTTTAGCTGGTTTATATTCAAAAACACTAAAATCTAGCCAAATAGCATTACCTCAGAAACAGATTCAAATCCTTCATATTGCCTCAGAAACAGATTCAAATTCTTCATTACAGCTGGTGACAATCTGCAAGGAAAAAGCTCAAACCTAGATTAAAATTGACGTGAAAAATATCTAAAAAAAGGAGAATGAAAATGCAGATTGAATTACCTCAGAAACAGATTCAAATCCTTCATATCTCTACCGATCTCTCTGTTCTTTCTTCAATTTATTTTTTCAATCGTCGTTGGAATCTTCTCAAAGCATCGACTATGACTTTCGCTGCTTGTTTATCAATGGCATCGAGAGTACGAAAAGATACAAAATCGATTTCAAATCGGTACTACATGGACCGGCATTGTCGACCTATCTACGGGTTCTGCCATTTCTCATTGGTTCCACATATCTCTTACTTCTCTACCTCAGAATCAAATTCATCGAGTAGGTGTTTTAGTGAGTGATGATTCAAGAGATTGGATTTTTTGGCATTTTTGATAGCTTTCGGTTTCAGTTCTCTTCGCCATCTACGAAGGTTTGTCTGAAATTTGAAAGAGAAAAGAGAGAAACAAAATGTAACCTAATATCATTTTCGTAAGAAACAAAAAGGGGGGGGGGACTGGGGAGGAGGTGGTTGATGGGGAAAATAGGGTTTAGAAAAGGGATAGATAGGATAAATAGGGATAGAAGTGGGAAATGAAAAAAAATGAGGGGGAATGGGTTTTGGTTTTTTTTTTAAGGAAAAAAAAAAAGAAAACCAGATCTTTAATGTCGATTTTAAACCGACATTAAATGTATACCTACAATGTCAATTTAAAACTGACATTAAAATCCGCTTTAAAAAAAAACAAAACCGACATTATACATCCGATTTCATTTTTTTCAACCGACATTAAAGCCCAAAATTCTTGTAGTGAAATGAAAGATTTAGGAAATGCACAGTATATTCTTGGGATCCAAATTGTTCGGAATCGCAAGAATAGGACACTAGCCATGTCTCAAGTATCTTATATAGACAAAATGTTGTCTAGATATAAAATGAAGAATTCAAAAAAGGGTATGTTGCCTTTCAGACATGGAATTCATCTGTCAAAAGAACAATGTCCTAAGACACCTCAAGAAGTCAAGGATGTGAGAAATATTCCCTATGCCTCCTCAGTTGGAAGCCTGATGTATGCAATGTTATGTACTAGACCTGACATATGCTACTCAGTAGGGATCGTCAGTAGATACCAGTCTAATCCTGGATGTGATCATTGGACTCCCGTTAAGAACATCTTAAAGTATCTCAGGAGAATTAGGGACTACATGCTCGTGTATAGTGTTAAGAATCTGATCCTTACTGGATACACGGAGTCTGATTTCCAAACTGATAAAGATGCTAGAAAGTCTACATCTGGATCAGTATTCACTCTTAACGGAGGAGTAGTAGCGTGGAGAAGCGTAAAAATGACTTGTATAGCTGACTCCACAATAGAAGCTGAATACGTAGCTGCTTGCGAAACAGCAAAAGAAGCAGTATGGCTGAGGAAATTCTTGATAGATTTGGAAGTTGTTCCAAATATTCTTCTACCCATCACCTTGTATTGTGACAACAGCGGTGCAGTTGCAAATTCAAAATAACCTCGAAGCCATAAAAGGGGAAAGCACATCGAATGCAAGTACCACCTTATCCGGGAAATCGTACACTGTGGTGACGTTGTAGTGACCCAAATACCTTTTGAGCAAAA
Source organism: Benincasa hispida (assembly GCF_009727055.1). NCBI lineage: Eukaryota > Viridiplantae > Streptophyta > Magnoliopsida > Cucurbitales > Cucurbitaceae > Benincasa > Benincasa hispida. Next base: position 31,919,384 of record NC_052352.1, read on the forward strand.
CATTGCTGATGCTTTTACAAAAAACCTCACGGCTAAAGTTTTTTAGGGTCACCTACAGAGTTTAGGTCTACAACGTTTCTAAACTAGGACAAGTGGGAAATTATGTTGGGAGTGAATGCCCTAGTTTATTGTGCTCATATGTAATATTAATTTCTCACAGTTAAATTCAGCATCGTTTGATCCTACTAGGAGTTTTAGTCCAAGTGGGAGTTTGTTGGATTTTATGTCCTAAAACTCATAGTTTGTAATATAATATTATTGTTCAATAAAGCTGTGATTGAAAATCTTTAGTAACTTTAAATTCTATATTCATGAATCAAATAAACTAAGGATCCAAGGCTATTAAGTTTAAGTTTGAACTTTATGTAGTGACATAAATGTGGATCAAGTTCAAATATATAGCCAAAATGGTCTATAGTATATGAATAAGGTTGGGCGCCTTATTCTGGGGACACCATGGAAGCGGCCCATTTTGTAGTTAGTACAAACGATGTGATCCTAAATTGTTCATGTGGAGACATGAAAATGGGGGCATCCTATGTAAAGAGTTTATATAAGACTGAACCATGAAATAGTCACTTTTTACGTTCTAAACGCCGTTTTATGTATAAAATTGACTATTTCGTTAATTGATGACCTAGGTAACTTAATCTTAATCCTGAGCTAACCATGAACTGTTGTTCACTCGGAATTATCCTTAGATCTGCATAGGTGAGGACAACTTATTATCGCTGGCCTAATAAGCCTCCCATTTTCAGGTGGATAGTTGGGAACATAGGGTGCAAGACGGAATTCACTCCTACCCGTTATAGGGATAGTAGATAGGTTGTTCCCTTTAGTACTAAATCCAGGTCTTGAACAAGGGGCCCCACCCTCTCCTTGGCCCGAGAGGGGTTCGGCTTATAGGTTGGACCCTAAACCAACAGTTCATTAGAAGATCAGTGGAACTTAAGGAATAAGATGTAGTCTCGGGAGTAAAATGGTTTTTATGACCCAGCCGAGATTATGAACAACCTGTGAAGGATTAGATTACTAATCATGTTTATATCACATGGACACAAATATATCTATAGTGAGGGGAGTGCAACTACGGGACTATAGTGGAATGACCCGTGAGTTAAAGAATGTTGATTAGCTCAATCTAAAGAGTTTAGCTAGCTAATCTCGGATCGTTGGAACCCATGATCTATAGGTTCATTAGGTTCCCCTACTAGCTCATATGGAATAAACTTAGAACAGTATGATAGAATAATTCGAATTGTTCGAATTAGGTGAAGAGAGAGAAACCAACAAGTATATGTGATATAGTGGTCAGTTTTTCAGTTTAGAGATACAACTTTAATATTTAAATGTGATTTAAATATCGAGAATATGAATACTTTCATATTCGAAAGCTCGGAAATAATGAAATGGTCAAAGATGTAAAACGTCAAAAAGTTGATTTTTTACTTTGAAAAAGTCAAACTTTGACTGACCTTATATTCAAATGTGATTTGAATTTTGAGAAAATAAATGCGGATTCATGCTCGGGAGGTCAAAATTAGTCAACACAAAAAAAATCATAAAAAGTCAAAATGTTGACTTTTCGGTCAAAGTTTGACTTTGACAAAATGACTATTTTGCCCTTTGACTAAAGTTAGTGGGAAAATCCAAACTTTTGTTGGATAATTCTATTAACAAGATAGTGGGCTAGGTGTTGGCTTATAGTGGAGACATCAAGCCCACTTAGATAGTGGATTTTGAGATGTTGGATTTTTATGAATTTGTTTCATGCAATTTTGCATGACTTTTACCTATAAATTTGGGCTTTCAATTTGGATAAAAGACTTTTAGACATTTTGCCATAATTGGTTTCTAAATTCGGGCTGGAAAAAATCACCATTTTTTGAGAAAAATTGAAAACCCAAACCCAACCCAAAAATCCATCTTCTATTTCCCATATCTTTCTCTCTCTTGGGTTTTTCATCCATCGGGTCCCACAACCCGGTTATGCATCCAGAGGATAGTAGGTCAGCTCTAGTGGTTGTCCAGTTCATGTTCGAGCGGAGATAGAAGAGTTTAAGGAGCTTCAAACTTAATAATTAAAAAAAAAAAAACCTAACTTAGGGTTGTATGTTTAATTTGTGCAATTAGAATAAAATTGTTCCTCATTTCCGCTGCGCATGCCTATTTTTCCGACAATAACACTCTTACTTAAAGATGTAGGGTTGTATATCCTAAAACTCGTAGTTTTGTAAACAGTAAACATATATGAAGTTTACGCAGACAAGTATTGTTGATTGTTTAATAACTCTATATCCAATAAACTACGAACTCTTGACTATTGTCATGAATACTTGGACTTTATATGGAGACATAAACATGATCAAGTTCGAGTAAAATAGCCTAAATCATCTATAGTGCTTGGATTAGGTTGGGTACCTATTTCTGGAGATACTATTGAATACGACCCATTTTATGATTGTTATAAATGTTGTAAAGTGTCATAAACAATGTGATCAGTTCGTTCATGTAGAGACATGTGAGTAGGGGTGTTCTACACGATGAGATTGTGTAAGATAGACCATGAAATAATCACTATTACGTATTAATGCCGTTTACTGTTAACACTGATTAATTTCACTTCTTGATGACCTAGATAACTTGATCTGAATCCCGAGCTATCTATGAACTCTTGTTTATTCGCGATTGTCCCTTGATCTACATAAGTGAGGGTAAGCCCAGCGTCGCTGCTCAATATGCCTACCATTTCAGGAATAAGATCGAGTAATGGTGATGAAAGTTTTGTAACGCAGATGTGTGATGCATGTCTGAGGTTATGCGTTTGTTCTCATGCGTCGGTGGTCATGCGTTGGAATGGAAAGTATGCGTTAATCTCATATCCAATGACCATGCGCTCCTATCACAAGTTTTCTTGCGTTCTTGCCAAGTATAGCGAGATCGCAAGTTTCTTGGGTGATCCGAGGTCAAACTCAGGGACTTATATCTAAATGGTATGCAGTAATGTGTATGCGACAAAGAAATAAAAGAATGATGAGGGTTATGGGCCAAGCACTACTCATACTCCTAGCTAATAGATTAAGTGGTGGAAGTATGACTGAGGGGTAGAGACACGACAACTGTTAACGCGTAGTAAAATGCAAGGAAAAATAGATAAAATGGCGAGGATGTCTTCACTGCAACACTAAGCTTGACCGCAAGGGCAACCCCAGCCAATGCAAGCTATGCGATCATGCTATACACATTTGACGTAGACGTATGCGATGTATATGCGATAGTGTCGAGAAGCCTATTTTTAAGCCTCTACATTTTCGCTCACGTGCTCTCACACATAACAAGATGACCACATACCACCATATCCTAGTTAAATGGTGCATACACTGTGTAGTAGCAAACGAAGCTTATTCCTAAGTTCCCCATTCTTGCTTCTGCAATCCAATCCGCTCTCTCGAGTCTTAGATTTGGTTATTAGACTACTCTCCCAAGTATGCCTAAATGATGAATGATGCGCTCATAAGACAAGGTAATCATATAAACCTGGTTGGCGTAAGATTATTCCTATCTCTAGTGAACACTTACTTACATTGCTTAATGCGATCAACTACTTACCCTCCTGGGCAGTTGGTTACTGTCGATTCTACTCATAGACAAGCATTGTGTCCGCTTATAGACAATCGTTGCTACAACTTCACACTAAACAAATAAAGTTTTCTCACAACACTCGTGCAACACACACCTCCTGGTGGTTTGCTACATGCTTCATATTCCTATGTTGCATGATTAAGCTTGCGATACTCTAACAGTCTTACTTAGTGATGCAATGAAAGTGAAGGATGCTAAGTAAATGAAGAAGAAGATGGAATTGAAGGAAAATATAGAAATGCATTAATCACAGAATGTATTAATTTCTTAAGCCAAAATGTAATACAATACAAGGATAGAAGAGATATGGAGGGGTGGATGGAATCAATGTCTTGCTTCCATCATATGTGTGTCAAGGTTGCTAGTGGTGCCATGGATGGGCGGTGGAGTTGACTCCCTCGAGCTCTAACTCCAGCAAAGGCTCCGGTCGTCACTCGGAAAGATTGAAGGGATGAAGAACTCTCAAGACTATCTTCTCACGCTTTGGTCTGGATCACAAGGATCCACGCGAAGGTAGAAACTTGGATGATTTAAAATTCTGCTCTACGACTTCTATTTATAGAGCTTGATTACCGATAACATTTAAGGACTTGCTCTGAATCTAACACTCACGGTGCGATGGTCCTTTTATGAATCTCTGTTACTAACAGCGTGGTAGTGAAATGTCAACATCATCTTTTGATACTCTCGAGGTATGTGTTCATGCTTAGTTTTTGGAGTATCAACGCATTCCACTACCCTTGCGATCATCCCTCTATTATGGTTATTATTCTGTAGCCGTAATCTCTATGCGATGACCGCATTCACTTGACAGCCACAACTTCTATGCGATGGACGCATGCGGTTAATGGCTGCAACATCCATGCGTCGAACGTATGCATTCGCCTCTGCAATGGAGAGATTCCCCGCATGCGGTCATCTTTGCGATAGCATGGCTTCCGCATATGCAACCGCTTCCTGCGTTAGCTATAAAGATAGACCATTTAACGCATAATAACGTATAAAAGTGGGTTAGCCGAGATTCTTAATGCCGATCGACGCAAACTCGTTTTCTCATGAATTCTTAATATAATCGCCACATCTTCTACTTAACAGCCCTCATAATTCTAAATAAAAGGCCTATAATGATGTGCATTTCTGCCCATCATCACACCTCCAAACTTAGAATCATGCTTGTCCTCAAGCATGCTTTATACTCAAGAAATTCACAATTCACCCTCAGGCTGTTCTTTGTGATGACTAGCTCTCAGAATATAATTTACTCATACCTTTAACCATGGCAGCAATGCTCTCATCCACTCCGGCAACTTCTTCAAAGAGATATTTTCTAAGCTTAAATCCAGCAAGCCTCTGCTAAAAAACTTTCTACTCATTCCCCACAACTTTGCGTTTAGCTTATAAGAATGCGTTCATTCAAAACAATTCAAAGCCTTGTAATTGGTTATTGGAATGCGGCATTGAACCTAGTTACACTCTTCGTTCTGGCTTGCCCGCATGTGTGCCATGCGGATAGCCAACTTCGGTTGCGTGCCATATTCAACTCAACTCTTGTTTTGGCTTAATTTTGCACCAGACAGAGGAGTTGTGCTTATGCGTTGATCTTGGTCACTTACTTTCGTTTTGGCTTGCCCCCACGTGTGTCATGTGGACATCCAACTATGGGTAAGTGCCTTTCACAACTTAACTCTTATCAACATGGGTTTCTCCATTCTGTTGATAAAGGAGTTTTTATTCCCGAAATTTTTTTTTTGAATAGCATCACAATGTAGTGAACATATTTCTCCGAGACCGCTACCACCCCCAAACTCAGAGATTGGCAACACTCTCGCCGCAAACCTAAAGACAAACTCAACAGGAATGCGATAACAAATGTTTGAGCAGAGGTTTACACATAATAAAACTTAGACTGTCAAATTTTGAAGAAGCTATTAAAAGTAAGGTGAGCCTTGCGATGTTTAGTTAGTGGATGTAGCGAATTATACGTACCATCATAGATGCATTGCAAAGGTAAGAAATCAGACAAAGAGAGGATTCTTCTGTTGTAATTTCGAACCGAGGAGAATTATTATCACACCTACAAGGAGCAAACGCACCGCATCTAAGAAAGCAACCACATATCCAAAACAACAATTATTAAAATAAACTAACTAAGAAAGCAAGGTAAAGATAGAGTAGAAAACGTCTCTGAAGAAATTGGAGTGATGTCACCGCAAGGAGTCTTCCATGTAGGAGATTGCTCTCAACTGCTTAGGTCAAGAAGCTTGCCCTGACCATTGGAACTTCCGACAATTGGTGGGCACATGTTCGGCTGTCATGTGCTTAGAACTACTTTCAGCTCATGCAACTGATTGCCCTTCTATCTTGGGGTCAATATTGACTTTCAACACATCACCTACACTTCAATATTGTTTGCAGCTTGGTCGCACAAGCTACAATACTCCCAAGGTAAAAAGGTTGCTTGCAAAAACACAAAACTTAACAAACTATTAGCTGCCAAGTCCCCGGCAACGGTGCCAAAAACTTGGTGATGAAAGTTTGGTAATGCAAATGTTTGATGCATGTCTTAGGTTATGCGTTTGTTCTCATGCGTTGGTGGTCATGCGTTGGAATGGAAAGTATGTGTTGATCTCATATGCAATGACCATGCACTTCTATCACAAGTTTTCTTCCACTCTTTCCAAGTGTAACGAGATCGCAAGTTTATAGAGTGATCCGAGGTCGAACTCAGAGACTTGTAGCTAAATGGTATGCGGTAATGTGTATGCGGTGAATAAATAAAAGAATGATGAGGATTATGGGCTAAGCACTACTCCTACTCCTAGCTAACAGATTAAGTGGTAGAAGTATTACCGAGAGGTAGAGACACAACAATTGTTAACGCATAGTAAGATGCATGGAAAAATAGATAAAATGGCGAGGATGTCTTCATTGCAACCCTAAGCTTGACCGCAAGGGCAACCCCAGCCAACGCAAGCTATGCGATCATGCTATACACATTTGATATAAATGCATGCGATGTATATGCGATAGTGTCAAGAAGCCTATTTCTAAGCCTCTACATTTTTGCTCACGTGCTCTCACACATAAGCAAGATGACCACATACCACCATATCCTACTTAAAGGGTGCATACGATGTGTAGTAGCAAACGGAGGTTATTCCTAAGTTCCCCATTCTTGCTTATGCAATCCAATCCGCTCTCCCGAGTCTTAGATTTGGTTTTTAGACTACTCTCCCAGGTATTCATAAATGATGAATGATGCGCTCATAAGACAAAGTAATCATATAAACTTGGTTGACGTAAGATTATTCCTATCTCTAGTGAACAACTACTTGCTTACATTGCTCACATAAACTTGCTTACATTGCTTAATGCGATCAACTACTTACCCTCCAGGGCAGTTGGTTGCTGTCAATTCTACTCATAGACAAGCATTGCGTCCGCTTATAGACAAGCATTGCTACAGCTTCACACTAAACAAATAAGGTTTTCTCACAACACTCGCACAACACACACCTCCTGGTGGTTTGCTACATGCTTCATATTCCTATGTCGCATGATTAAGTATGCAATACTCTAACAGTCTTACTTAGTGATGCAATGAAAGTGAAGGATGCTAAGTAAATGAAGTCAGAGATGGAATCGAAGGAAAATATAGAAATGCATTGATTACAAAATGTATTAATTTCTTAAGCCAAAATGTAATACAATACAAGGATATAAGAGATATGGAGGGGCGGATGGAAGCAATGTCTTACTTCCATCAGATGTGTGTCAAGGCTACCGGTGGTGCCATGGATGGGCGGTGGAGTAGACTTTCTCTATTGGATTTTTTGTCTTAAAACTCGTAGTATGTAAATTAATAAACATATTTTGTTTTGTTTTTCGATAAAATTTTTATTGAAATTGTAATCTTGAATCCAATAAACTAAAGTCCTGAGGCTATTTAATGTAGTTTGAACTTTATGTAGTGATATAAATGTGGATCAAGTTCAAATATATAGCCAAAATGGTTTATAATATATGAATGAGGTTGGGCGCCTTATTATGGGGACACTATGGATGCGGCCCATTTTGTAGTTAGTACATGATCCTAAATCGTTCATGTGGAGACATGAAAGTGGAGGCATCTTATGTAAAGAGCTTACATAAGACTGAACCATGAAATAGTCACTTTTTACGTTCTAAACGCCGTTTTATGTATAAAATTGACTATTTCGTTAATTGATGACCTAGGTAACTTAATCTTAATCCTGAGCTAACCATGAACTGCTGTTCACTCGGAATTATCCTTAGATCTGCATAGGTGAGGACAGCTTATTATCGCTGGCCTAATAAGCCTCCCATTTCAGGTGTAAGATCAGTTGGATAGTTGGGAACATAGGGTGCAAGACGAAATTCACTCCTACCCGTTATAGGGATAGTAGATAGGTTGTTCCCTTTAGTACTACATCCAGGTCTTGAACAAAGGGCCCCACCCTCTCCTTGGCCCGAGAGGGGTTTGGTTTATAGGTTGGACCTTAAACCAATTGTTCATTAGAGGATCAGTGGAACTTAAGGAACAAGATGTAGTCTTGAGGGTAAAACGGTTTTTATGACCCAACCGAGATTACGAACAACCTCGAAGGATTAGCTTACTAATAATGATTATATCAAATGGACACAAATATATCTATAGTGAGGGGAGTGCAACTATGGAACTATAGTAAAATGACCCGTTAGTTAACAAATGTTAATTATATTCATCTAAAAGAGTTTTAGCCAGCTAATCTCGGATCGTTGGAGCCCATGATCTATAGGTTCATTAGGTTCCCTACTAGCTCATATGGAATAAACTTAGAACAGTATGATAAAAAGATTTAAATTGTTCGAATTAGGTGAAGAGAGAGAAACCGACAAGTATATGTGATATAGTGGTCGAGTTTTCAGTTTAGAGATACAACTTTAATATTTAAATATGATTTAAATATCAAGAATATGAATACGTTCATATTCGGAAGATCGGAAATAATGGAAATGGTCAAAGATGTAAAAAGTCAAAGAGTTGACTTTTGACTTTGAAAAGTCAAACTTTGACCGACCTTATATTCAAATGTGATTTGAATTTCAAGAAAATGAATGCGGATTCATGCTCAGGAGGTCAAAATTAGTCAACATAAAAAATCATAAAAAGTCAAAATGTTGACTTTTTGGTCAAAGTTTGACTTTGACAAAATGACTATTTTGCCCTTTGACTAAAGTTAATGGAAAATCGAAACTTTTGTTGGATAATTCCACTAACAAAATAGTGAGCTGGTTTTTAGTGGAGACATTAAGCCTACTTAGATAGTGGATTCTAGGTGTTGGGTTTTTATGAATTTGTTTCATCCAACTTTGCATGGCTCTTTTCTATAAATATGGGCTTTCAATTTGGTTTTTTTTTTTTTTTTTCATTTTTTGCATTTTTGCATTTTTGCCAAATTTGGTTTTCAAAAATTGGGCTGAAAAAAGAAAACCCAAACCAAAGAGAAAAATCCATTTCTTTTTCCATCTCTTTCTCTCTCTCGGTTTTTTCATCCATCGGGTCCCACAACCCGATTCTGAGTCCAGAGGATAGTAGATTAGCTCTAGTGGTGGTTCAAAAGAGTTCAGGTTGAAATTCAGCGAGGAAAAGCATTTTTCGAGAGCTATAGAGGTTTTATCCCATCCCTATTAATTTACTGTTTTTCCTTCATCTGCATGCTAATTTCCTTTTAATTAAAAGCAATTATAGTGTAATTAGATCCTTATTTCACTGTGTATGTCTCGTGTTCCATCACTCTCAAGCTCTAACTTTGGTGAAGGCTCCGGTCGTCACTCGGAATGATTGAAGGGATGAAGAACTCTCAAGACTAACATCTCACACTTTGGTTTAGATCACAAGGAACCACCCGAAGGTAGAAACTTGGATGATTTGAAATTCTTCTCTACAACTTCTATTTATAGAGCTTGATCACCGACAGCATTTATGGACCTGCTCTGAATTTGACACTAGCGACACGATGGTCATTTTCTGAATCTCTGCTACTAACGGCGTAGTAGGTGAAATGTCAACATCATCTTTTGATACTCTCGAGGTATGCGTTCATGCTTGGTTTCTGGAGTATCAATGCATTTCACCACCCTTGCAGTCATCCCTCTATTATGATTATTATTCTGTAGCTGCAATCTCTCTGCGATGATCGCATTTGCTTGACAGTTGCAACTTTTATGCGATGGATGCATGCAGTTAATGGTCGTAACATCCATGCGTCGAACGTATGTTTTCGCCTCTGCGATGGAGAGATTCCCCGCATGCGGTCGTCTTTGCGATAGCCTGGCTTTCTTGTATGCGACTGCTTCCTGCGTTGGCTACAAAGATAGACAATTGAACACATGATAATGCATAAAAGTGGGTTAGCCGAGATTCTTAATGCCGATCAATGCAAGCTCGTTTTCTCATGGATTCTTAATATAATCGTCACATGTTCTACTTAACAGCCCTCATATTTCTAAATAAAAGACCTATGATGACGTGCATTTCTACCCGTCATCAAGTAGATGGCTGGAGACATAGAATTTGCAAGATGGAATTCACTCTTACCCATTTTAGGGATGGTAGAAAGGTTGTTCCCTTAAGGGCTGATCCTGGGATTTGAACAAGGGGCTCCATCCTTTCGTTGGCCTGAGATGGAATGGATTTAGTGATTATGATCCTAAATCAATTGTTCATTTGAGGGACAGTGGTACATATGGAGAAAAGATGTAACTCAGGGGTATTTTGGTATTTGACCTAACTGAGGTTACGAACAACCTGTGAAGGATCAACATATTGATGATAATTATATCAAATGGACACAAAATATATCTACAGTGAGGGGAGTGCAACTACAGGCTATAGGGGACAGTCTTGTTAGTTAACGAATGTTGATTAACTAGGTTAAAAAGTTTGACCGGTTAGTCTCGAATCGTTAGAGCCCATGATATGTAGGTCCATCGGGTCTCCTTGCTAGCTCAATATGGACAAAATTGAAGAACTAGGTAAAGTGAGAATTTGATGTTCAAATTCGGTCTCAAGGGAAAAATTGTATTTTATATGAGATATAATTGACAATTAAATAATTAATTTATTAATTATTTTTTGAGAGTATACTTGATCATTAGCATGAAAGTATTTTTTAAACGATTAATGTGATTAATCAAAGCTAGGTGTCTTAAACAATTAAATATGTGCTATTAAATTTGTTTATTTTTTATTTAATTGAAATTGTTTTAATTAAATAATTTTCAAAATTTGAAAATTGAATTTCATCCTGTTAATAAAAAAATTAGTTAGTGAAAAAAATCCAGTTGTTAGATTTTTGGATTTTTTCACTAACTAAGTGGGCATTGAAGTGGCATTTCCCAAGCTTGACATCTAGAGATTACATGCTAATGGAGTTTGAGGTGGAAGACATGCAAAATGGGTGTTTTCTCTAAAAAAGACTTTGTTTTTCAATTTTGCAAGTCTAATGCTTTCTCAACTTTCAACCTAAAATCTTCCACCTTATTCTCTTTACTCTCATTATTTCTGTAGAGAAATTTCTTTATTTTCACTAACATAACGGTCCCTCAACTATGTTCTTCAACCAGAGAATAGCGGGATTTATCGTTGGTGGTGTCGATCATGCTTGGGAGAGGAAGATTATGGTGGAGTCTTCAAAGGTTGTATTTCCTATACTTACACTTATTCTTGTTTTTATTGCAATTAGAACATTGTTGATTTCATCGCTTCCGCTATGCATGTGTTTTTTATGTTCCATCAGAAGAGACTTACATTTCTCTAGGATGACTATAGGTAACTTGACCTTAATCCTGAGTGAGTTGTGAACTCCTGCCTATGAGGGAAATCCTTTGATTTATATAGGTGAGAGTGGCCAGTTTCACCAACTCAATATACCTATCATTTTGGGAATTCATCTGAGTGATGAGCTGGGAATACAGCTGTTGGGAATGGTGTCCTAAATCTCCTTGTAATCTTGTAGTTTGTAAAGTTTATATGAACATATTATTGTTAATAAAATAAGTGTCATTTTATCAGCATATACTCAATTCAATAAACTAAGATCCGAGGTTATTTCATGTAATTTAAACAAGTATGTAGAGACATACAAGTGGATTATATTTAAATAATAACCTAAATGGTCTGTAGGAGCAGGATAAGGTAGGGTACCTTACCCTGGTGACACTACTGATATAACCTGCTTTGTAAGTGTTACAAGTGTTGTAAAGTGCTATAAATGATCTTATCCTGATCATTCATGTGGAGACATACGAGCAGGGGTATCCTATATAAAGAGTTTGTATAAGACCAGACCACGAAATTATTAGTTTTTTTATATAATGCCGTTAATAATAGAGACTTACATTTCACTAGGATGACTATAGGTGGCATGACCTGAATTATGAGTGAGTTGTGAACTCCTACTCATGAAGGCGGTCCTTTGATTTGTATGGATGAGAGTGGCCAGATTGCCAACTCGACAAGCCTACCATTTTGAGAATTCGTTTGACTAGAGAGCTGGGAACACAGCTAGACAAAATGGAATTCACTCCTTCCCTGATGTAGGGGCAAGTAGATAAATTGCTCCCTTAAGGGTTGATTCCGGGTCTTGAACTGTGTCACACCTCTTCTGGCCCAAGAGGGACTTGGTCATAGTGGGACATGACTTATGGTTCATCAAAGGAATCAGTGGTACTTATGTACTTAAGGAGTTAGATGTAACTATAGGGGCAAAACGGTATTTGGCCTAGGTGTCTTATGAGAAATTTGCGAAGGGTCATTGCATTATTGATTGGTTATATCCAATAGACACATAAATTTATCAGTGTGAATAGTGCAATTGTCGGTCTTTAGTGGAGTGACTAGCAGTTAATGGATGTTGGATAATTTAAAAGAGTTTAATTAATTATCTGAGTATCGTTGGAATTCAATCTTAGGTCATAAGGTCCCCACTGTAACTCACACATTATTTATCTTTGGATTGATTTGAAGTTTTCAAATTAATTGAGAGAATTAATTATATATGATATAATTAATTATAATGTATTTGATACATTATATATGAGAGGAATTTGAATATGATTCAAATACCAGTTATATGAATGAGATTCGTGTAATTAAATATAAATATGATTTATATTGAGAGGAATTAAATATTTGGATATGGTCCAAAATATCATTTATATGGATGGGATTCATATAAGTGGATTTAATATAAATGTGATTTATATTAAATGTCATGTATAGTTGAGAGAAAAAAATATATATAGTTTATGTTGTATTTGATGCAATGTAAAACTATAGGCTATATGTTATATTTGATATAACATATAGTGTATATATGTAATAAAGTAGTTATTTTATATATGTGTATGAAATTAATAAAAAAAAAAGAAAAAAAAAGAAAAAAAAAGAAAGGGAAATAGCTATAACTCCCTCCCCAAATTCTCTCAAGAAAGCTAACGTGCAATAAAAGAAGTTGAGAGAATCTTCTTATTCTAAAAGAATTCTCACAGAGAAAAAGGTGTTCTCACCAAGAGAAGAGTTCTATGTAGAAACATCCTTATCATCCTCTCCATCTCCTTCCCTATTCCAAGGATTCAAGCAAAGCCCACAACTTTGGCTTGAATCCTTTAGTCCCAAAGAGAATACAAAGGGTTCTCAAGTGGTGGTGTTCGTGCGTGAAGAAAGAGATTTATGAGGAAAGAGTTCTATTCGTGGCTTGTACAAGGGATTCCTTGAAGAAAGAGTTCTTCAAAGGTAAGGGTTTCTGATGAAGGATCTCTAAATCTAGAGAACCAATGAGCAAAAGCAGATCGTTCCAAATCCCATTGTGAAATAACAAGACCATTTACAGTCAAACAAAACAGTTATGCATCAAGGATAAAATTATAGCATGCTAATAACAATAAATACAAAGGAATCGAGTAAACATACCCTTGAAGTACCTTTTCTTTTAGTGTTTCCTCAATCGAACTCAGCAACGCGTCCAACAGCACGAACGCAACACGTCTCTAGAATATCCTCGAACAGCAACGAGTGAAACTTGATCCTTGACCCTCGAACGAAAACTCGACACCACTACTAGCCTACCTTGGTATTCTTGGTGTGAGAATCCAAGAGGTGTGGGCTTCGTATGGATTTGGGAAGAGGGATGGAGGAACTGGACGATCGGGTAGACGATCGAGTAAGTGGGAGAAGGAAGAAGTCTATTGTATAGACTTGTGTACTCGATCATTTAGCAAGTGATCACTATCGTATAGTATCCTCGATCAATCGTTTACTCTCTCAACCAAGCTATCGTATAACTTGATGTCTTTTGCACGTCTTTTTCAAAATGAAAACGATTTTCACTTTTATTCATTCGGTTTCCATAAACATACTAAAACCACCCACTAAGGTGGTTATTGGAGAAAAAACCAAAATCAATTGTCTTATAATTAATTTTATTATAAATAAATATAATAACTAATTTATCATATTATATTTATAACCTATAGTTTGATATCACATCCTATGTAATATATAAACCATAGTTCTTTTTCTCCTTTATAACGTTTAGTATAAATCATAGTTATATTAATTCCTCCAATAAATAATTTATCAAATACATTAAATCAATTATATCACATATAATTGAATAATTTAATTATATCATATATAATCAAATTTCTTCTTGTTAATTTGAACACTTCAAACTAACCCAAAAACTGATTCTTAATATGAATCCATTGAGCTACCAAGAGAACCTTATGAACCTATAGCTTGAAGCTCCAACGATACGTGAATAACTGATTAATAACGCTACTATGATTTTTGTTTAAGCCTTATTTATATTGTATTCTTACTCATTTATAAGATTAATTTCCTTATTAGAAAAATGTGTATTGGGAGTTTTGAGCTTAGGGTTTGTCTAAGTCTGAATCTTCATGTATTGTTATTAAAAATCTTTGTATCTGTCATTGAGAATTTTGGTTCGGCAACCATTGTAGAACTCGAGAGAAGTTTGATTTGATATTGTATTTAGGGGGAGCCTGAGTACGTTGAAGATTATGAAAATTCATATTTAGGGTAGCATAAATATGATAAATATGAAGGGATCTCACTCGTGAAGGGAGGCTAAGTATGTTATATTGAGGGGATCTCATACGAGGCTTGAAGAAGCATTATTGTGGAAGCGAGGGGAGCTTAAGTTGAAAATGAAGAGGAAGCTATATGTGAGTCACTGAATAGGGATTCTATCATATAAGTGTTGGGGTTGGTGCCTTAAATCTCGTAGGGTTCTGTAGTTTATAATTGTATTGTACACATATTTTATTTATTTAATAAAATATGGGATGTTTTATTTGACATTTAGTAGCATTAAACCCACAAACCAATAAACTAGTATCATAAGTTATCATTTGTAGCTTAAATATATATGTGCTACAGATGATTTGATCTCGATCATTCATGTGGAGACATGAGAGTAGGGCTATTCTATACAAAGGAGTTTGTATAAAATTGGACCACAAAATGACTAGTCTCATTATATAACACCATTCATAATAGAGACTTATATTTCACCAGGATGGTCATATGTGACATGACCTAAATCTTTAGTGAGTTGTGAAGAGCCTATGAAGGTGATCCTTTGATTTGTATGAGTGAGAGTGACCAAATCGCCTACTCAACAAGCCTACCATTTTGAGGATTCTTCTTATTGGGGAGCTGAGAACACAACTACACAAGACAAAATTCACTCATTCCCCAACATCAGGGAAAGTAGATAAATTGCTCCCTTAAGGGCTGATTACAGGGATTGAACAATGTGGTGCCACATCCTCTCCTGTCCCGATAAGGGTTTAAACATGGTTGGACTATGACTCATTGTTCATTAGAGGGATCAGTGATACTTAAGGAGTTAGATGTAACTACAGGGGAAAACGATAATTTTGGCCTAGCTATACTTACGAGCAATTTGTGAAGGGTCATCATACTATTGGCTGGTTATATCCAATGGACACAGAAATATATATGTAGTGCATAGAGTGCAGCTGTTAGTCTTTAGTGGAGTGTCTAGCAGTTAATAGATATTGAACAATATAATTAAAGGAGTATAATTGGTTATTCAAGTATCATTGGAGCTTCAAGCTAGTGAAGAGTTGACGTTGACTAATTATATCCAATTGACAAAGAAATATATTTGTAGTGCGAATAGTGCAATTGTCGATCTTTAGTGGAGTGCCCAACAGTTAATAGATATTGAATAATATAATTAAAGAAGTTTAATTAATTATTCAAGTATCATTGGAGCTTCAAGTTACAGGTCCATGAGGTCCCCTCCATAGCTCAACAGGGATTGTTGAATGAGAAATTTTAGATCAATCACAAGTTGCCACATCATTTACTAAATTAATGACGAAATTCCAAATCATTAAATTTGGGCCCAATTAGGAGTTGACATGTCCCGAATTGAAGTTTAAGATAAATTTCGATGACGCCACATGGTTTTATCATGACCGTTGAATCAGATAAGATTAACTTGGCCCAATTTGATATTATTATTTGGGTCAAAGTTCAACTAAGCCCAAAAGTAGGTTGAATTTGACCAAAATGTCAAATCAGGCCTAAATTCGATTAATTGGGCCCAAAGGCCAAACCCATGGACCAATCAAGGTCAGACCAATGGACCAATTGAGCCTAAGTCTAACTAATTGGGCCCAAAGGCCAGACCTATGGATCAACTAAGCCTAAACCTAAAAAGTTCACCCAATAGCATATAAATATAGGAGCTCTCTTCATTTGTGGGGGTTAGCAATTCTGCATTTCAGAGAGCTTAGAGGGAATTCTCTACAATCAGAAGACTCTTTGACTCCTGAAGCTGATCATGCTTGAAGATTGAAGTCCTTTGAAGAAACAAACATTCTGAAGACTGAAGTCTTTCGAAGATACAAACATTTTGACTACGCTTGAAGACTAAAGTCATTTGAAGATACAAACATTCTGAAGGTTGAAGTCATTTGAAGATACAAGCATTATGAACACGCTTGAAGACTGAAGTTCTTTGAAGATACAAGCATTATGAACATGCTTGAAGACTGAAGTCTTTAAGATACAAACATTCTTCCAAGACTCGAAGCTCAAGAACATCCACATGCCCCGCTTCTATACATCAAGCGTACACTTTCAACCGAGAGAGGATCAAAGGATTAAACACTAGAGATCGAACCACATCGCATCAAATTAATATCAACATCAACACCAACACCAACTTAAGTTCAACTCCACGAAACAAGTTTCTCCGGAACCCTCGTGCGAAATCCTCCAAGAAGATCAACAAGCCCGAAGGCCGATCATCCAAAAAGATCAACAAGCTCAAAGGTCGATCGTCCAAGAAGATCAACAAGCCAGAGGTAGATTGTCCAAGAAGATCAACAAGCTCAAAGGCCGATCATCCAATAAGATCAACAAGCCTAAAGGCCGATCATCCCAGAAGATCATCAAGCCCAAAAGTCGATCATCTAAGAAAATCAACAAGCTCAAAGGCTGATCATCCAAGAAGATCAACAAGCCCAAGGACGATCATCCAAGAAGATCAACAAGCCTAAAGACCGATCACCCAAGAAGATCAACAAGCCCAGATGCCGATCGTTCAAGAATATCAACTAGCTTAAAGATTATAGTTTATTTTGAAAGCATCAAAATACTATGTATTAGAGATTGTACTCACTTTCCACAAAATTAATACGAATACAAAGTTCAAATTCCACGAAATAATTTTCCCTTGAAATCTCGTGCGAACAAATTGACACGCCCAGTGGGACCTTTCTACCTCTCATCTCTCTCAGCATCCAAGTAAACTAATGACACCAAAGAAAGTTGCATCCAAAGCAACTGCTGCAAGTAACACCTACACAAGACTTGTCATCTACAACCATTCAAATGAGAGTATGCAAGAGCAAGAATAAGGTTTTGTCTTCGCAGAGAAAATCTGAGAGCAACTGATGGAATCTTCTAAAGGCGAGATCATCATATGAAAAAATTCTTTGTTTGATAACTCTACTTATGCTTCTAACCAATCAAAGGAAAAATCATACCTCAACGTAGTGTCTGTCGTGATGGCCGATATAATGACTAAGTTAGCCATGGCAGAGATGGAAACGAAGATAAATCTCCTAATGAAGGCTATAGAGGAGCGAGATCATGAAATATCTGCTTTAAGAAATCAGATACAGGCTGCTTGTTATCTTCCCTCGCATACACGCGTTATATAGATAACTAGAAGCATTAAAGAACATATTGGGTGATTTTTAATTTTGCTTTTGGAATGTTTAGATATTGTATATTTGTAGTTCTAGAATGTATTTGTGGTATTCATGTTGTTTTTGAAGCAATGTATATTTGCATTTTCGTTTGTACTTAATTTTGTTATTTTAGGTGGTCATTTATTAATTAGTATTTTTTTTATATAAATTATTTTACTATTTTTATAATTTTAAAACTTTTTTCCCATTTTTTCAAATGAAAATTTTAAAATTTACTGTTCTCTTGTCAGTCTAATATCAAATCTATTGACTATGCATTTTAGATTCAAGTTGAATCCATCCTAAGATGAACTTGGGCCGGCCCTTGGGCCACTGGCAGGTAATGAGGCTAACTTAGCTCAATTCGATTCAATACAAAGAATACAGTGCCGACCGTTTCCGAACCGGTTCGATTGGGTCGGTCCACAAACGAACCGAATCGCAAATAAAACCGCGTCAAGAAAGCGGAAAAAACAAACGCAGGTCAGGATCCGTTGGTAGAGAGAGAGACGGGAGAAGACGGGGAAGAATCGACTTCTAGCCCCTGCCCTAGACTCCATGTTCGTCGTCTACCCAAAGGTATTCCTCTACCTCAACCTCAAATCATTCTTTCAAGATTAGTTTGTCACTGCTGCTGTCGATGAATTCTTAAAGATGAACACAGATCTCCTCCTGATAGGCCTGTATAATTGTTCCCATTGTTCTTAACCTCCCCTTTACGCTGGATATCCGGTTTCCAGCTTACCTTTTGTAGATGATTGCTTGTATACCAATCGCATTATCTCTCTTTCTTCCGGTTCTTCTTCCATCTCTCTTTTTTTCGTCATTTTTTCCTATCTGTTCGTCTGCTTGTTTACGACTGCTAATTCTCTCTATTAGAGTTTTTTTGTTTCCCTTTATTTCAGTGTTTACTTTGTTTGTTAAGGTATATGTCTAAGGTTTTTCCGTTGTTCAACTTCATTAATTTTGACCAGTTAGTTTATCTTGTATGTATTTTTATATATTTGAACATTATCTAAGTTTTTCCTTTCTTCTCAATTTATTAAAATTCATCACTAAGGAAAAAAATTCCAGATTGGAATTTTTTTGTTTTGTCTTGTAGAAGATCATCTTATTGAAATGGGGAAGCGTCCCACCTGTGGAATACTCATTTTCTATTAGTTTTCATTGTTCAACTATGTTCTTTGAGAGTATATTGGCATTTCCATCCCTACCATGTCTCGTGCTTTCTACTTCTCGTTCTTGGAGGGTTAAAAAGCTGCCTTGTATTTTAAGCCTTCTTACGAGAAACATTCATCTTCCCTTCCATCTTGGCTTCTTCATTTTATGAACTTCATCCGTGTGCTTTATATCATAAGCTTGTTTCCCTATTCATTATGGTTTAGTTCCTAATAATGCTGCATTGTTTCTATTTTATTTCATTTGCAGACTTTTCAGGTTTAGTCAAATCTAGGTTCCTACCCAGTATATTATTGGGACATGGTTTCTGCAACAGCACTTCTCCATGACCATGAGTATGACAACTCCTTATTCTCACGTAAAAGGCGTAAAGTGACAGACATTCAACATCAAGATCCAGATATATTAGGCCGTGAGTGTAAATATGATTGTTTTCCCTCATCTTCACAGCTTAGCAGAGATGGACGCTCCTTCTGCAGGTAATCTATAAATTACATATCTCACCCCTCTCTCTTCAACATTTATGTTTATGCATAGCTCAAGGTATATGTAGGCACGATAAGTATTTGTGTAGTCATGAACATACCTGTAAGTGCAAGGTTAGGTCCCTATCTAGGATTTTCATATAGAGTGAAGCTTTCTTTGGTTAAACAGCTTTAGGTTTGCTTGGATAATCTTCAGGAGATAATCTATTGGGGTTGAAAATCTAATTCCAACCTGCTTTATTTCTACTTCATCTTCTGTCCTCTTTGTTGTTGTGGGGTTGGGATAAGGAGTCAAAGTAATTTCAATATAGGAAATATAAAGAAGGGGCATGGAGAAGTGATTTGAATTATCAAGAAGCATGGAAAAGAAAATAAGAATCAAATGCTCTTTCCCCTGATCTTACTTAGTATACTTCCTCTTTTTGATGAAAGCTATGTTTCTTATTAAAAAATAAGAAGAAAATGTAAACAATGATGGATTGACAATCGTAACATTTATATCAACCAAGTTCCACAAAGGGTCTTTGAAGAGACTTCCAGTCGAAGTAATTGAAGGGTATCTAGCTTCCTAAAGTCTTATTCAATGAAAGGAAACTTGCCCTAAGGCAATTTACAACTCCTTAACCTGTATAGAAGGCTGAGTCCCCTCTCCCTCACATTCTCGAGAAGAAATTACCAAAATGAATGCTCCCTCTCTCTGACTTCCCCTCTTACATATATTCCCACTCTCCCTAACTAACTGTTGTCCCCCACCATTTTACTCTCAGTCAGAGGAGGATGTTCCACTCTCACTAACATGAGGAATTCCCTTCCTACCCTTACGTTGGTATTGAAATATAATTGAAGGCCTAATAGTGTCCTAGTACTGTGAAGAAATATCATGTTCAGAGGTACTTTAGGCTTCTGAAACAATACATCATAAATGTAGTCTTAGTATGTATTTTTCTCTTCTCCTCCTAAAATCTTTATTTGGTCTCACCACTTTTCTCCCTCAAGGTTATATTAAGTGGACTATGACTTGGGTAGGTTAGTAAGCTGTCCGTTAAGGCAGAAGGTACTTGCTTCATTTATTTCCTAAATGCTCATTTTGAGAGTTTTGTTTCTCGGTGGAGGTTGTTTGAAATTTTCTGATTTCGCTGGACTTTGCTTTCTCGTGTCTCTACTTTGTGGATCCACCTCTGCAAGGAAAAATTAAGGTTTTTTATTTTATTTTATTTTTTATTATTTTTAACCCTGTAAGAGTGGTTTGCCTGGAGAAAAATTATATATATACATGTTGCAGTAACTTTTTGGGAGCATTCATTAAATATTTTTGTGGACCACTTTCCCACCTATTCTAAATCAAGTTGGAGCTATATCAATGAAGTTTGAGGGCAGGATATCTGCTATGGGTTGAGCAATATTTAACTTTTAGGATGAGAAGTTCTAGGAGGGAATTATTCGATAGTATAGAGGGTGTTATTACATAGCTTATAGTGAAGATCTGCAACATTTATTTTTTGAATATTGTTTCTCTCAATCACCCCCCAATTGTACTAAAAAAAGAATGTTGTTTCTCTCAATCATCTTGGTGGCGTTGTTTCTCATTTTTCCAGATTTCATGGACCTTTGACAACTCTTTTCGGAAAAACATACATCAAACTTTTTGGTCCTCCATTGGCCACTAATTTTTAGATTTTATGGTCCAATGCAATTAAAGCTCTTTTGTTAGAAATTTGGTTTGAACGTAATCATAGGGTTTTTCATGACAAATCACTTCCTTGGTCCACATGGTGTTCTCTTTCCAAGACTTTTTCATATTATTCTATTATGAACACTAGTTTGAATTGGAATGCTTTTTAATTCTCGGTTAAACTTGCTTTATCTTATTTTTGTAATGTTATTTTCAGCTCTTGTTTTGTGTATGTTGAGCAATAGACTCTTTTTATTATATCAATGAAAGGTCCTTTCTTTTTTTTTTTTTTTTTTTAAAAAAAAAATTAAAAAAGCAATATAGCATTTAAGCCTCTAAGGTTTACAAAAGGAAACTCTATTCCCCTAATTTGTATTCGAATTTCTGTAGTTCCTAGCTACGAGGGACTATCCTTCTCTATTTGTGGAGGTGGCTTATTGAACTAGAAACCATCAAAGTATACAATGAAATTCTTCCTAACTAATAACCACACAAACAAACCAATCTCCATCTAATACTAGTTAACTCATTTTAAAAAAACAATTATTAAAAAGAAATTCATGCACTATTCTGTCTCTTCAATCAATATACCAAGAATATTTTGAATCATATACATGTTTCCAAGGAAAGTTTGCATGTGAGGGTACATCCATAGTGTAGTAATAAGACAGATGGTTGCATATACTATTTGGAGATCACTGTTTAGAAAACAATAGTATCAATTATCATAATCTCACAGACAATTAATGGAAAAACTAATATAGAGAATAAAAATTTGCACTCTTTAATGAGGCATGTATCTAGCATGGTGTTGGGTCTGGTCCCGTGTTTTCTCTAGTTCCTAGAGTAAGGTGCTTGGACTTTGACAGATCTGCATGTTAGGTATGCTATCTCAACGATTAGTATTTGTGATGATAATATGCTAAGTCTTTTCTTGTAGAATGTTTCGTCCTTATATCTTCCACATTTCCAACAGTTTTTCATTGTCTTACTTCTTTATATTAACAAAAACTCAGATGCAGGGATAGTGCTTGCATATCTTCATGTTGCATCGATATTGATGAAAAAAATGGTTCATATTCATCAGTGGATATGAGCTGCCAGTTAAATGGCACTAGCCCTGATCTTCCAGAATGTTGCAGTTCGGAGGGCTCCTCATTTCAAGATAAGGGTTTCTCTGGGTATTCTTTGCTTACTTGTGTAAGTGGTTGGATGTATGTTAACGAACAAGGTCAAATGTGTGGCCCTTATATCCAAGAACAGCTTCATGAAGGATTATCTACTGGTTTTTTGCCAGATGAGCTTCTTGTTTATCCTGTTTTAAATGGAGCATTGAGCAATCCTGTACCACTCAAGTACTTTAAGCAGTTTCCTGATCATGTTGCAACGGGTTTTGCATATTTGAGTGTGGACTTCTCCAACATGGGTATTAATGGAGCTCATTCTGATACTTGTAAAAATGATTTGGCTATGCATAGGCAAGAGGGTTTGGTGGGGTATGCGAATCCACAGACTCTTTGTCATGAGTTGCAATCTGGTCCTCTAGGTCTCGGATATGAAAATGGTGGCTGTAAACAGGCTTCAAATTCTGAAGCATTTTTCTTGACTACTTCGAATCTTCCATCGGTAGGCAATCATTTCCTGTTGACTACTCCAGAAAGTTATACAATACATTTGCTTTCTGAAGTACTCAAAACTATTATTCCTCTTCTCTAAACTTCTAATTTTTTTATTTTTAATTTTTCCAGTCAGTTGAAGTAGCATGCTGGTTCATTGAGGATCATACTGGGAGGAAACATGGACCCTATTCTCTTCTACAATTATATTCTTGGCATCAGCATGGATACTTGAAGGACTCAGTTATGGTAAGCTGGAGATCAAAATGGTGCCCATTGTGCTTAGCAACTCTGCGTAAATCTTTGAAAATTTTGATGCCATCATCCATCCACTTTGAAAGAGATACCTTTTCATATTTTTGCTACAATGCAATGCAAATCTTTTATAACCCAGCCTAGAATCTATAGCCTAATTATATTAAATTCTCAAAAAGGGGATTAACTAATTTAATTTGCCCCATTTTGTAAAATACAACTTATTGAACCTGTCTAAGACTTTTCCTTTTAGAACTCTTTGGTTCCTTTCAATCTAAAATCTACTCCAAGGATTACCCTTTTACTGCTTTATCCATGATACACTTTAACTGGATTGAACGGCAATATAATCTTTTTTGACTTTCTCTGAAGTTATTGCTACATAGAAACTTTATAATGTTCTATTTTTTGACAAGCAAAACACTCATGAAACTTGCGTTTGTTGATAATAACTAGCGTTTTCTATTATTCTGGAATTTAGAATTTTACTAATGTGGAAATGAAAAGTGGACAGTGTTCATCTGTTTCTATGGCTTATAAGATTGTCCTAGGCACTTGATTTCTGTATGAATTCCACATTTGAGCAAATTAACTTGGTCAGGAGAAGTTTCCAAAACAGTTTTTTTTTTTTTTTTTTTTTTTTTTTTTTTTTTTCCATATGCATGCAAAATTGTTTTCAAGAATTATAATTGTGTGACTCATGAAATCAGTATTCAACAGCCTTTGCTTATAGAGGGAAAACTAACTTTTTGTTCTAAAATGGAGCATATGTGAAAATAAACTATAAGAAAATAAGAGATTTACATCTTTTAGATGTAGTTGCTTAAACGTGTTTTTCCTGGATTGCTGTGGAAAGCAAGATTATTTTATTTTATTTTTATTCTTAAATACTTTCCCAATCTTTGTCTTTATTTGAATGCATATTTGGATGTAACCGGTTCAGTTATTTGATCAATCTTCTCATCTGCCTTCATTTGAAATGTATTACTGGATGTCATCAATTGTTCAATATCTGGTTAACCTTTCCTTACTGTAGTTCATCAATTTTTATGATGTAGATATACCATGTCGAAAGCAAATTTAGACCCTTCACATTATTTTCTGCGGTGAATGCATGGAAAGCTGCAATAACTCCACCTCTATTCTCATCTGATCTCAAAACCAATGAGAGTTGCTCTTTACTGAAATTTATATCTGAAACTTCTGAAGGAGTTTCATCCCAACTACACTCTGGAATAATGAAAGCAGCTCGCAAAGTGGTGCTCGATGAGATTGTTGGCAACATCATTGCAGATTTTATCACCATCAAGAAATCTGAAAGACAAATTAAGGTTGGACAAACCAACCAGACTATGAAGGTTTGCTCTCTGGACAATAGAATGGTAATGAACTATTAAAAGAAAAAAAAAAGTCGATTATATTTTCATATTTCTATTTTGCTTTATAGATAATAATATTTTATTTTGGCAGCCAGAAGTTACTAGAGGAGGGGATCTTCCTGCTGATTCAATGCCAGAAGCACGAGATTTCTTTAGTGTTCCTGAGAAAGTTTCTACTGATGCTGTTCCTGTTCAGTCCCCTAAGTTGATTGGCAGCGTCGATAATTTTAGGGAGGTGCATGCAGTTATTTGTCGAATGCTTTTTGACTACTCCTTACAAGTAGTTTGGAATGCTGTTTCTTATGATACGGTGGCAGAGTATTCATCTGCATGGAGGAGGAAAAGATTTTGGTCTTATCGTCCTCACTATAATTTAGCTTCTAGTGGATATAGTGATCGTGTCAAGAAGATTGAAAAAATACCTGCTGAAGCTGTAAGTCTCCACATGGAGCATATTTTTCTGCTATTCTGGTTGCATTTTTATGAATATATTTGACACCAGGGAGTGCCTGGATGAAGTTTAGTCCTAAATGTTAATGGATATGTGTTGAATTGTTATGACCAATACCTATACATTTTGTATTTAGTAATTGACGTAACATGTAAATAACATATTTTTAGTTAAATTTCTTCTAAATAACTATTTGTTTATAAAGTTCTATCACTTCTCGAGATCATCATCCATTATGGAAGCCGTTTTGAGATGGTTGAATCATACCACCTTTATCGGATCAATTCTGATTTGCTAGTGTTTCTGAAATCTCCGCTACTGTACATAGGTTCATTTCTTTTTGGACATGGCTTGATTAATGAAATGTTTCTTATCCATAAGAGATTATGCAAAAGTCATGGATCTAATTAGGGAAGTGTTTGCCTGATAAATGAGACTCTCATGGCCCTCCTTGCTTGCTGGTTCTGGTATTTATTTTAAGTCCTGTGTTGTTCTGTTAAAGTTTGATGTAATTAGCCTTGATTCAAGCTTCAAGGAGTTTGTACAACATTGAGGTTTGTATCCTGAATAGTATTTTTTTCCTGAAGCTAATCGTATGATGAGTGGCCATATAATGTATTTAGAGAGTATGTTTTGTGAAGAAAAGAAATTTGTTTCTATAAATGAAATGATATTATTATAACGTATTGTTTATTTTGCAGGCTTTACCACGAAAGGAATCTTCTCTTTATGGTGTCAATTCCCTATCAGTCTCCAAATTTGAGGGAGCACAAACAGAAAACTGTGTGCACTCACCTGCCATATCTCGGTCAGTTCCTGTTAGACACAAATCTTCTAGGCCAACAAGTCATTCTGGTTGTGATAGGCCAAAGGACGACTTAAAATGGATCGTGGAATACCTCGAAAAAGAGCTTCATTCCTCTGCAAAGGTATCCATGGTTGAGTATATTCGGGATATCCTCGAGGATGAGGTGACAAGCTCATGCAACTCCTCAAAAGATATCCAATTAAGTAAGGTATGTTTTAGTTTGGCTCATTTTGGTGGGGGCTCTTTAACTTTTCCTCAATGAAAGGTTTGGTTTTCTCATTAAAGAAAAAATAACGGATAATTTTGGATTTAGTTTGTTTCTCAGCTTCTACTTTGGAGTTTTTTTTAATGTGAAGTTTTTTGTAATTTCTCTTTAGATAATGTTCATGCCGATTGGAGTAGGTCATTCTTGTACTCCTAAGGCCTTGATTAGAGGAGATACTTTACCTTTCCTTGATTTTGTAACTATATGTCATTGAAATTGAAGAGAGTTCTTATGAGTGGAGCTGAAAATGACCTTTATCTTTTAATCTTTCCCATCCAGTAAATCTAAAGAGACTTCTCTTATTGTTCCAGGTTACTCTTGATACTCTTGATACGTCCATTCAGTGTTCTAGTATTAACAATTATTCAGACTCCTTTGGTGAACTGCATTGCGATTCAAATGATACACGTGGCGATAGAAATTCATGTGAACTTGAACTAGCTGTGTTGCCAGAGGACAATCTGTCTAGTGATACGGCTCTGAATGCTGTTGCTAATTCATTATATGGAGTGTTCAAAGAAATCTGTACAAATGAAGTTTGTGCTTTTAATGAAGATTCCAATGAATTACCAGTTCCTGGTCTTGAGGAAAATCCTACCTTTCTCATTCCATCTCCTGCTTGTAAATTTCGTCCTTCCAGCTCAAATAAGTGCTCTCCTAAGATTGAGGGGTACATTATGCTGGCAATATGCAGGCAGAAATTACACGATGCTGTTCTTAAGGAATGGGCATCATCATACAAAGATGATCTTCTTCGTCAGTTTATTACTTCATGGATTGCTTCAAAGAAACATTGTAATCCTAATGGAATTGTGGTATGATGTGATTTCATTTTTGTTCTTACTCCAATATTTCTCATGAGACAGCTGCCGCTTCATTTGCACGTCTAGTTAGTTTCTTTGGGTCTGCTGACATCCTTGAAATTTCTCTTATTTGCACACGTTTGATTTGTGTATTATTTTTACATTAGGAAGGAGCATGTGATGGTGGTGAAGCCTCTAAAGTACCAGACAAATTAAGGGAGGGATCAAAACGCTTCTTGGAATCTTCTCTTGTAACTGGTAATTATACTTATTACCGCAAGAAGTCATCAAAGAAAAAGTTAGGATCTTCAGATTGTGCTACTGAGGGTAGCCCTGTTGTACGAATTCAACCTTCTGAAAAGTCGAGGAAAGAAAATGTTTCTGCTGATGATGCGTGTGAGACTACAGACAGTGAAATTGCTTCTTTGAAACTTAAATGTATTGCAAAAAATAAAAGGCAGAAGGACTTGTCTGTTAATGCCACCTGCAAGTGGACTTCTGCAGAAGTTACATTACCCAGTAGTTATTCTTCTGGGAAAACCATATGTGGTACAAAGAAGTTAAAAATGTCACCTCTCGTTAAAGGTATACCATTTCGTGTTAAGATTTCTTAACTTGCAAATGTTTTTGACAATTTCACCTGCATGATTGCTCACTGGTTCTCTATTTAGATGATAATGCCAAGAAGGATTCTGTGAAACATGGGAAAGGGAGGATGATAGGTTCGCCTTTGGTGAACAAGAATGTTGATAAGGTTATGAATAAATGTGATCGTGGAGTTAGTGCTCAGGAAAAGCTTTGTAAGGATCCCTATTAATATTTTTGTTTTTACTGTTATTATTTCTTTAATTTTCATACTTGTTTCTTAATTTCTATTTCATTGCTATTATCTTTTTTGATTCTTCTTTTTCTCTCAAGTTCTTTTACTCGCCTATTCTGTGCAGCTGTGGATGTGTTGAAAATAAAGAGGAAGCAGAAGATTGATGAGGTATCCTTGTCTTGTAATAAGCTCTCAACAATAGCAGGTGATGTTAGCAAGCAAGCTGCAAGTAAGAAGGTTGTAGCTCAAAAGAAAAAGTCTGATAAATCTAGGAAATCAAATCTCTCCATTAGATCTGATGGTTGTGCCCGTTCATCAATTAATGGATGGGAATGGCGTCGATGGACACTGAAAGCAAGTCCTGCTGAGAGAGCTCGTAATAGGGGTCTTCAATATTTTAACTCTGAGCCATTAGGTCCTGATGTCAGTACTTCTCATTTGTTAAATGGCAAAGGCCTTTCGGCACGGACAAATAGAGTGAAGTTGCGGAATCTTCTTGCTGCTGCAGATGGCGCCGACCTTTTAAAAGCATCTCAATTAAAGGTATTAAAGAATTAGTTGGTCATGGAGTACACTTCATTCTCCCTTTGACTATTATACCATATGCATGTAAATTTCAGGCAAGGAAAAAGCGTCTACGCTTTCAGCGTAGTAAGATTCATGACTGGGGTCTAGTCGCCCTAGAGCCGATTGAAGCAGAGGATTTTGTAATTGAATACGTTGGGGAACTAATTCGCCCACGGGTAAATATCTCTTCTCTGTAATCTTATTCTGAGAATTTATTTATTTATTGATTCGTAAGTGCCTTTATGCTTATTATTATGATGAAGTGAATGAATTGATTTGACAGATTTCTGATATAAGGGAACGCCAGTATGAGAAGATGGGAATTGGAAGCAGTTATCTTTTTAGACTTGATGATGGTTATGTGGTCAGTATAATGCCTACAACCTCTATCGCACCTTTCTCCTAACCTATATATTCAGAAACTTTATGATTACCAAAAAATAAAATAATAAGAATAAAAAATTATCCTGCTATTGGTAGCTTTTCTAGCACTATCCTACTTTTGGAATTAGTATGGATGGGTTGTTGACAACCTTACTTGAACAGGACTTAGGTTTTACAACTGTGGCATTGAGTTTTAAATTATAGATGTTTGGTGCTTCTCTTTCAATGTGATATTCTCTTTGTTCCATGTAATCTGGCCCCCTCTCTTCCACTTACTTGCAAATCTTGTTGAGCGATCTTTTTTTCAATGAATTTTTGTTAGGTTGATGCTACAAAGCGTGGGGGTGTTGCACGATTTATAAACCATTCTTGTGAGGTAACTTGGGAACTAGTGTGATTTTCCTTTATTGAGAAGGCTATTTTCCTACCTCACATGGATATTGTTTGCAGCCTAATTGCTATACCAAAGTTATAACTGTTGAAGGTCAGAAGAAAATTTTCATCTATGCAAAACGACACATATCTGCTGGTGAAGAAATTACGTACAATTACAAATTTCCTTTGGAGGAGAAGAAAATTCCTTGTAATTGCCGTTCAAGGAGGTAGTTTAACTATATATATATATATAGTATATATATATATATATATATATATTATTCAATCTATATTTTATTATTATTTAAAATTAATGTACTTCTATCTTTGTAAATTTGTTGATTCCAGATAAAAGGCCCATGAATTTTTCCTATTTTCACATATGTAGAAGTTGTCTGACCTTGAGTTTATTTTCCCCCCCTTTCTTTTCAGGTGTCGTGGATCACTAAACTAGGAAAATTTATTGAACTTTCCAGGTATACATCATTCTTAAGAAACTTGTTGAGCGATATGTATACTTTTTTCTAATTATCTCTCCATCTCATGTTGAAAAAATGTTTGATATTTGTTTTTAGGATCTTGTTTTCACTCTTTATGTTCTTATTTAGGATCTCCATTAAAGAGATGCTACATGTTTGGGTTATAATCTTAGCTTTTGTACTGCTACCATGTAATATTAGAAAGTGGCTGTGGCATCTCCAAGATTTGAGTTCTTGTATTTTGCAATTAACTATTGTCAATCAAGATAGCATACGAGGAGTGCCTGTTGAATTTCCTTTGTATCAAATATGAAAAAGGAGCTGTAAATGCTAGCGTGCTGAACTGATGGTTATCGCATTACTGTGACTTAACCAGATGGTGGTTATGGTTCACGAACAAGGATGTTGAATTCTTGTTTTTGGTCTTTTGTCCCAACGAATTTTGTTCCTGGGATTTTTGAATGATAGTCACATAATGACATATTTCTGATGATGTTTTCAGATGCAAGATACAACTCTCAATTGCTTGAGGTTGAAAAGTGATGTGGTGACATTAGTTTAGGGAAGAACAAGAAAAACAAGTAATGTCAATAAGAAATTATAATAGAAACAAGTAATCCGAGGTAGTTGCACCATCCCTCTTGATATCTCTCCCAAGCCCTAATTCATTCACATAAAGAGACTAATGCTCATACAGTGAAACTGAACTGCATTACAAAAATACCAAAATGAATGCAAAGAAAAGAAAAGTACTAAGCATGAGAAATAAAATCAATCCAGATCAAACATTAAGAGGCTTGAACGCGAGCTGAAACAAAGTGAGCAAAGAGACTTATCTTAAAAAAACCGCTGAAGTCTTTCAAACCAAAGCTTTAACAGAAGAACTTAAATGCCAACTAAGCTTGAGATGGTTCATCTGCCCGTTTGGGATAAGGAAGGGGCTCTTTGGTGTGTATCTTTCTTTCCTGTCTACAATATTTGGCTTGGACTAGGAAATTTTCTGAAGCATTTCAAGGCTTTGGAGAGTTGTGGGCTTTAGTTAGATAGTGACAATCCTTCTTTAGGTTTCCTTCTCTGAGGAGTTTTAGAACGTTTCTTTGTTTTTTTGTCTCTTATAATTAATATTTATAATGGGGGCCTTTCTTGTAAGTCTTTGGTTTTGGTCCCTCTGTACGGGCTCTTTTTGTTGTGTAATTTACTTCTTTTTTGTACGATCTTTTATTTTTCTTTTAGTTCTTTTTCTTCTGAAACAACCATGATATTTTAACAATGTAGGAAATTATGGAGATAAGTCTTTTCTTTTTTCTTTTTATTCATGTTTATCTGCTATCTCTGTTTTGTTTAGAAGCAGGGAAAAGGAATAGAGGAATAGAAGATGAAATTTAGAGCATAACAATTAAATTAAAGAAAAAAAGTGAACTTATTGTCAACCTCTTTCAGATATGAATCTATCTGATTAAGAGGGAAAGAACTTGCATCAGTATCTCAATTTCAATTCAAACATGGGTTTGATTCACACTTCATGTTCTCAGAAATATTTACCATCCGAAAAAAGGAAAAAACGGAGTCTTTGTCTAGCTTTCTTTGGAGAGAGAGATTTGATTGAAAATGTAAGAGAAAATTAGATATATGTCAAAAGTTGAAAACCGTCAGTTCATGTTCTTGAAGATAGCCACTTACCTATGGAGGTTGCAAAGTCTGTACATTTGGAGGAGCTTAATCTCCTGGTCATGCCTTCACTAAGTTATTATTATCATTATTTTTATTTGGATAAGAAACAAAATTTAGGTTGTTACTTGTTTTTGTTTGAAATGGCTTATCTGTCTCTCCATCTGATCATTCTGTTTGTAGTATCATTCACACATTCTCTTTTAATCTCGTGTGATATTTTTCTACTTGTGTATTTGGTTCAACTCTGCAGTCATGAATCAGCAATAAATTTCATCTTCTTTTGTAGTGGACATGAAGTCTTCTCAAAATTATGCGGATGAAGAAGCGTGATACAATTTGGTGCTTTCTGAGGCCTAAATTGTCTCTCTTTGGCAAGCGATGAAGGCTTTGCATATTGCAGCTGAATGCTTTTCAGGCTACTCTGTCATGCCTCAAATCGCCCAGCTAAAGTTGGTTGAAGTAAGTCATTTGATTTTATGTATGCACAATGCTCGTACTCAAGCGTTGGTTTTAAATATGAACGATGTATACAGACATGGTATCTTAGTTTATCTTTATGGTGGATATTGGAATTGACGTGAACATCCTGATTGTTGACGAGCAGTAACACTAAATGACCACCAATAAAATTTTATGCTTGTTTACAACCGTGTTTTCTATTTTCCCATTAACGAGTCAGTAAAAACACTTTTACTTGTGACACTTTTACTTATGTGATGCTACTATTTTTTTTTATTGTATGGTGAAAGTGTTCTCTTTCTGCTACGTAGGGAGAGGATAAGAAAGTTGTTTCCAGTTCTATTTTGTAAATTTCGAAATTTCATCTCTTTGTTAATTGTATCATCCATGGTAGAAGCATTTATATCTTTATAAAACTTGTTTGGATATTTAACCTCATCATATTCTGTCACATAATTGTCTGCGTTCTGCGTATGAAAACCATAATTGTCGGAGTAAATCCGGTCTTCATTTTCCTTGCATTGGCAAATTGGTCTTTGCTATTGGCAAATTGTTGGAGGATTTATTGAACTAATAAATTAAAATTTTTGCTTGTTCTAGTGAATGTTACTTTTGCCTTGATTCCGCTGGTGTAATATTGTGAAAGAGCGAGAATCGCTGGTTTACGAGTTATGAGCACTAATGTAATTTCTTTGTTATTTCAGGCTATTGAATATGATTGTTGGTAGGGGCTGTATGATTGTTACACGCGAGACACTTGGCATTCCAGTGATGAATTTCTGACCTTGTTCATTCTTATAGATATCTCTATATTGCAGATGAGTCTCTCCTCTTAGATACTGTAAAGTCGATTTTTGTTTTGCTTACACAGTCCTTGGATATTGATTTTTTGTACAGACATGTTTAATTTGTTATTCAATAAAAGATAAAATGAATATGCTGACCAACCTTGGGAGTGATAGCATCGCAAAAGTCAGGAATTCGATATTTTAACGAAACAATAATTGCTGAGATTCATTCACCCCCATCCCTCCAGAAAAAAAAAAAGGAGAAAATTCCGAGCAACCGATTTTACGATGACAACTGGTTCCATGTTCGCTATATACATATTTTTTTTAACATGTAGAACATGCATATTATGAATGTGCATGGTTTTGGTTTTGAATTTTTTTTTTTTTGTGCGTCTTCATTATTGTTCTTCCATTGGATTAGTTTGAAGCTCCTCGGTGGGTTTTCCTCAGAGGTTTGTTCCAAGTAAAAGCACATAAATACTTGTCAATCTTCATGGCAAACCAATTCAAAACATGCTCTTTTTGGAAAAATTTCAGATACTTATGGACGCATATATATGATCAAGCTTTGCCTCCAAACAATGATTATTATCATCAGCAATCTCACGACTAAAAGACACCTTTAAGAGTCGAAATTTATTGTGTCGAATATTAATTTGATAAGCATTAAATTGCAGCTATTTTTAGTGGATTCTTCTTTTTAAGGTTTCTTACCATCGCAGGAGTTGATACTGTGTGGAACTTTCGCTGCTGAGAGATTAGGGGTTGACGTTTGTCTCTCTGGTATGGCTTCTCTTCCCTTCAAACCCCAACCCATTCATTTCTTTGGTGTCGTGTCAGGTTCTCTCTAACATTTCATTTGTTGGGGGTTGTATCAATTATCCACCCATACCTTAATTAATTGCCATCATCATGGTAAAATTGTTGATTAATTTATGGGAACACCCATCAACAAATTCTTGATTTATAGGAACATTGTCCTGGCGATGACCTTTGATAATTATTTATTTATTTTTTTAATTATTATTATTATTTTTTAATTTTTGAAAATTAAGTTTATTTTATCCACATTTCGTACAATGATTTGTACCTTTATTAAATACAATAGTTGAATTCTTAGTCAAATTTAAAAAACAAAACAATTTTTTGAAAGCTGGTTTTTTAGTTCTCAAAATTTGGCTTGATTTTTAACCATTGGTGAAAAGTAGATGACAAAGGGAGAAATTGGAGGCGGAAGTAGTGTTCATAAGCTTATTTTTTCAAAAAAAAAAAAAATGGTTACTAGATTGGGTCTTAGTAAATTTGATTGAATATGTCCAAAATTTTCATTCATCTCTTCAAAAATGAGAAGATTAGGCTAATGACGAATTATGTATTTTCGAAATCCCCAACCCCATAATTGATGAACTAGAAATATGTATATTAGAAATGTTGAGAATACAAATAATGAGGATCCGTAACTTATTTATGAATTGCCCTTTTTGTTTGTTAATTCTAAATACATTTTTTTGTAATAATAATAATAATAATAATAATAATAATAATAATAATAATAATTTTTATTTATTTGTTTATTTATTTGTAGTTTCTATGTTTGTTTTCTTATATCTTCACATTGATCTTTCCATTATTTTGGAATTCTATATTTTCGGCCATTTGACGATTTATCACGGCATAGTTACCAATGTATTTGTGAGGCCGGTGATAATGATGATGATGAGTCTGATGTGACTTGCCAAGAATTTTTAGTCAAGACGCAAAAATGTTCAGAGTTATGGTTGGTAATCATGAAGAATAACAGAGAAAAAAAGGAAAAAAAAAAAAAGAGTAAAGGACCGACGGCCATTCTGTAATAATTTATGGACTTGTCCAATTCTGTCCATATTGTCAGTTACATCCTTGACCTTATTAAATTTTTAAGCATTGCAAAAAGCCTGCAAACTTCAGTTCCTTGATGCCCTCACTCTTTTCCAAGTCATTGTCATGGAAACTTACGTCGCCCTCCCAAGATAATGCTTTGATGGTTGAATATTGGCAATAATTTCATTGGATATGGAAGACGACATTTTGGTGAAAGAATTTTGTTTTCTAAGCTGTATCCACATTGTAAGCTTAGGTGAAGTCCATCATTTTGGTTTTCAAAGTGCGACAAAAGGACATCATTTAAATCTCATCCTAGTTTTCAAGTGACATTCAGGGCATCAAAGTTTAAAGATCCACAATAAAATAGATGGTTTTGAGTTTATTTTATTTTTTTCGCTGGTACGTCTTATACACTTTCTTTTGTAATTGTTGGTTTGAAAGTATTACGCTTTGTAGGGGGGCCTTGTGTGTTTGAATGTTTACACCGGCTAGTTGCCTTTGCTTTTGTAGTTTATTTTCTTCATGTAAAACTGTAAAGAAAATTGTGCTCGTTGGAACTATATCTCGATAAAATTTTAAGGCCTCATAGCACTCAGATCTCGAGAAGTAAAAATGTGATTTTCTTTCAAATTCTAGTGATGATCCTCGCTTAAAGAGAGAAAGGGTGTGGCGAAGAAGCCCAAATAGCTACGTAGGAGTTAGGCCTTTGGTCTCTCGGCATCTCTTCTTTGATTCGTCCAAGAAATTTTGTTTTCCCCTGCACGAGTTTTGGTGCTTGCAACTTTTCGTACGGACTTTGCAATTGACTCTCTGGCTGTGGCCTTTGTTTGTACCTTTGTATATGTTTGTATGTGCGTACCTTGTATATGTTTGTATGTGCATGTGTGCATGTTCTTTATAAGCCTTTGCTTTATATGTTTGATCTATGTTCTCGAGAATGTCTTTGTTTATATTGTTGGGAGTTTTTTTTTTTGGATACAAAATCTTTTTACTTGCGTTGAAATTAAGCAAACGAAAAACAACAAATAAAAAAAATATAGGAAGAGAAAAGTCTCACTTTGTTTTTTCCTCTCATTTTGCTTTTGTGAGGAAGTTCAATTCCCGTTGGGATAGTTCATTCTCGTTTATCATGGAGAATTGTGTTGTGACTCGGGTTCTATTCCTTGCTTTTCCTATCATGGTCGAGGTGTATTCAAAACATGCATTTCTAGATGATCGAGGAAGCCGTTTCCCATCTTGTTGAGGTAAAATATAAGGAATTCCCATTGTTAAGGCGTTCATTTAATGTTCTCTAACCTTTCTCGTTTCAACCTATCGTGAAGTTGACTAAATTTTGATAGTGTCTACTTCAACTTCACCGTCACTCAACAACACATTTAATACTTCTATGTTATCTTGCAGTTGACATTAGCTTCTTGAGCATAAAAGGTATGAATCTAGTATACTTCATAAAGAAGAAATTTCTCATAGATGCTAAGAAAAGTTGACTTACTTCTGACAAAAACGTGATTTGATAAAGAACTGAGAGAGGTAACTAATACAAGATCTCGAGAAATCTATGAAGTTTGACTCTCAAGAGGAGAATCGGTATTTCACAATCAACTGTATATTTCATGTGGATCAAGTGCTCATATTGGTTATTATGATCAATGATTACTATATCAACTCTCATTCACTTTATAGATCATCCTCCTGATTTTTTTTTCTAATGCAATAGTTGTATACCTTCAAATGACAAAAATTTAGTGAGTTTTTGTAATTTTTTTATTGTAAAATGTTTAGCTCCTAACCTTGTACATTATTTTAGTGATGGACGAGCACACCCCTTTCTTTAGTAAAAAGCTCAACTTTAAAGTTGGTAGCTCAACTATACTAGTTGTAGGCTGGCAGGAGTTTTAATAATTTAATATCAAACAAAGGGTCCCATGATCTTAAGAATCTAAAAGGTCTCAAAATAGAAGGAAAAGCTGATTTGCCTTGATGAAAAAAATGAGACTGGAGAGACCACTTGTATGATGATTTGCAAGATTTTTATGGACTGTCTTACTTGCTTGAGCTTATTGATAAACCAATCCCCTAATTTTAGGGTCATCTTTATCTAAAGTAGGATTAGAGATCACTAATTAGTCAAATGAGCTTTCCTCATTGGCATCATTGTTGGATCGATTCTGCTGGTGACTCCTACAACTCCATGGAGCCTTTCGTACAATTTTTTTTTTTTGTTAGGGGACTTGTTTAGGGTCATTTGTCTTCTTTTTTGGGTTTTGATTACTCGAAATAGAAATATTACGAATAAAGTTTGAGGAGTGACATTCCATCGCAGTCATTTTATATGTAAATATGGTTACATATAAAAAAAGAAAAAAAAACATGCTCTTCTCTTAAGCCTATTTTCCCTCATCCCCGCTGGAGAAACGGGTCCCCGATAGGACCCATCTCCTTGTTCTTTTTTTAAATTATATATTAATTATATATAANATATATACGGGGCGAGGACCCGACCCCGTGGGGATTTTTGCCAATCCTACACTAAATTACTTGTACTTGTTCTCAAAACCCTAGCTATGTGCTCATGTAAATGGAGTGCTCTCTTAGTTATGCTGCACCTTGCTTTAATGTTGCAGTTTTTTCTCCTCGATCCATGAAGGTAAAATGGATTACGAACGCCAACGGTTAATATAGAAGGGACTCATTGAGTTGAGATCACTAACTAATACTAATATAATACTAGTAGAAAGGAAAAGAATTGTCTTTTCTATATACTTGGTTTCATTGCTATCATGAACTTTATGTATCAATTTGATCATATAGATATTCCTTCAACAAAACATAAGTCATCGATATTCCCACAACTTAGAATGTAAAACAAAAAGTATTTTTAGTTGAGGCATTAAGTCAAAAAGGTGATCACACTGGGTATACCGAGTTAGTCTGTTTGTTCAATATATTTCGTAGGTATTCTATTTCAAAAAGAGAGAGTTTGAAACAATGGAGTATTTTTTAGAGATTGGATGCAAATACTAATTAATGATCTAGCATGTACAAAATGAAAAGTTTATTCTCGAGACCTCTTTCCCTTCGGCTAACTCTCAATTCACATGGTTCTCCGAGGCAAGGTGAGCAATAAGTACTAAAACTAATTTAACTTGCACGAGATTCTTCAATTGACTAGCACGTTGACTTCAACTTTTATTTAAATTCTTTCATGAACTTCAAAAAATTGGATCTAGCTAACTCTATTACTATTGTGAGATTTTCTAGGCTTTGAGAATAATATGTCATATCCCACGCCACACACAAGATCACAGGTAATAGTGGTCGAACCATTTCTATTATGAAATTGTAGGGTGCCTTTGATATGATTCTTATTTCACATGATCTAGAAATTTTCATAACATTGGCATGATGTTTGAGCAATAGATCCTGATGTGATACATTTAATGAAAATCGAGTGATAACATGAGTTGTCTTTTTTTATACAAATATCTATAGAATGAGCACTATAAACTATCTGCATAAAAAAGATTGTTGAGTGAAACAAAAATCTTCTCTCTTTTTCTTTTTCTCCATTAAAATAGATGTTGGGATTCTGAAATTATTTGTGGCAAGTGTCAAACTCTATGCTTAGTTTGCTACTTGGAAGATATAACCTTCTAGTCGACTGAAAGGTGTTAATGTTTTAGTTTGTTGATCTAGCTCAAATTGACTTCTAGGTTATATTTTCATTTTCTCTATTTTGTTAACATATTTTGATTGATACGCGTAGTACTTTCTTAGATGTATAGAATTGAAAGGGGGAAAAAAAAGGGAAAAAACAAAGTATTCAACCCATCTTCTTTTTCATCCTCAAGCTTGAAGTCATGCTATGATGTGCATGTAAAATTTGAAATTATATAGTAGTTTTTAAAAATATTTATGAAAATGTGGTACTTTTAAAAATATTTAGAAAAATATTGTAGTTTTTTAATAATTACATTCCCTCCCTTCTCTTTTCTTCCAATTTTCAATAACCTTTCGACTCACATTTTTCTCTCTTTCTTTTCTATTCTCTCTCAATCTTTCTTCTTCTTTATTCAACAATTTCTCTTCTTCATTTCTTTTTCATTTTTCATCAAATCAATTTAGTTAACTATAATATCCAAATATTATGGGTCAATTGGCTTTGGATTTATTTTGTTAACTTCTAATTTTAAATTGATTTTATGATGGAAATTGATAGTCTGTTTTAAATTCATTCGTTTGGAAAAAAAAAAGAAAAAAAAGAGAAGATTTTGATATCAAAATTTGAACGTTCTTAAATCTATATCTTTTTTTTGAGAAAGATTCATTTATATACCTTTAAACATAATGTAAACACAATTAAAAATTATAAAAAAATCTAGTTAAATACTGGAAATAAAACAAACTTTATGGTTTGGTACATTAGAAATAAATGCTAATATACAATTCAATAATTACTAAATACTAAATTAAATTGGTAGCACTTAAACATAAAAGCTCAAATTAGTAATATTACAATTTTACACTTCAGATTTGAGTTTTGTTTCAATTTGATCTCTAAACTAAACGATTTACATTTTTAACCACAATTAATCTAAGATAATTATGAAGTGAAATTTTAAATTCAATTTTAAAAGTGATGCAAAATAGTGAAACTTAATTAATTACAATTCGTTTAATTAATTTAAATTTATTAACATATATTAACACTAAAGATGAAAAATGAGTATTAGAAGTTTAGGTCACATATTTTTAACTTTATTTCTATATATGATCTCAAAACTTTAAAATGTGTATAATAGAACTCCAAAATTTTTATTATGTATTTGGTAGATTCTTATGGTTTAAAATTTATATCCAATAGGTCTTATATATAATTATATAAGCAAATAATTAAATTTAAAAGCACACTACACTTTCCAAAGCACGATGACCACCCTACCAAAGATCAATTTAGTTTCAATTGGTGAATAAGTATATATATAACAAATATTATGATCAATCGATGGGGCAATGCGAGGGCGAAGATTCAATGATCGACTAATTTTTTTAATATGTAGTGCGAGTGATGACCTAGTTAGCTCAGAGTTTCTTTGGTTGTTAATAGATATCTTTAGATATATGATCTTGTTCTGTATGACTCTTATTTGTTAATGATAACAATAAAAAGTAAAGGATGTAAGTAGGTGCAGGTCAATGATTTTCTTGTTTAGCTGAACTTCTATAAAATTGGAATTTCATGACATTTAAAAAGTGTCACAATTAAAATTCGTGACACTTATTTTGTATAGTTATATCCTCTGTAAATATATGAATATTAATGACAATTTTAAAAAAACCATCGTAATTAAATTTTTAATGACAATATTTAATTGTTAACAATACTGACAATTATAAACCGTCATTGTCAAGAATATTTAATTGTCAAGTTTACTAGGACCGATTATCATTGTCATCAATTGACTCAAAATTAACTTATTGTTGTAGCGTTATGGTTATTGACGACAGTTATAAAATATATAAAAAAAATATATAATGATTTTTTTTTCTTGTCAAGAATATATGAATCATAGCATTTTTTATTGTCAAGAATATCTGAAACATGACAAATATTTTATGACAATAAATGTTCTATCATGATACATTTTCTTGTCACGAAATTTCATATTTATGGCACTTTTATATTGTCAAATTAGGGGTGTTCATGCGTTGGGTTGGGTTGGGTTAGGTTAAAAGAATTTTTAGACCCAACTCAATTGTTCGGGTTGTAAATTTTTTCAACCCAAATAACCTTTATTAAAAAATGAACTCAACCCAACCCAATCATGAAATTTTTGAGTTGGGTTGGTTTGGGTTAATCGGGTATTTTATTTAAAATTTTGTTCTAAAAAGAAGCAAAACGTAAATATGTAAAAATAAAATTTAATTATTTTCATATATTGA
Organism: Benincasa hispida; assembly: GCF_009727055.1. Classification (NCBI taxonomy): domain Eukaryota; kingdom Viridiplantae; phylum Streptophyta; class Magnoliopsida; order Cucurbitales; family Cucurbitaceae; genus Benincasa; species Benincasa hispida. Next base: position 31,959,616 of record NC_052352.1, read on the forward strand.
ATTAAGATTAACAACTCAATTTCAATTTATTTAGTGAAAATTTTCTTTCTAAAGTGCAAAAAAACTACTTTTAAGAATTGTTGAAGAATAAATTAGTCAGAAAATATTGAAATTAAATAAAATTAAAATCAATATATGTATAAATATTTGTGTTATAAATAATAAAAAAATATATTTTAAAGTTAATAATAAATTCGGGTTAGTTTAGGTCGGTTTGGGTTATATTAGGTGAACCCATGAACCAACCCAACCCATAAAAGTTTTATTTATTTGAACTTAACTCAACCCAAATGAGTTGATAACCTAACTCAAATCGCACGGGTTGGGTTGGGTTGATCCTTCTTTTGGGTCATCGGGTTTTTTGAACGTCCCTATTGTCAATAAAATACATGTTTTGATAATTTATTATTTCTTTGAACCTTGTCATTGCACACATGATTTCTATCATCAACTAATCCTATTAATTTTAATATAAAATTGGTACAAACATAAATAAGAACTTTTATGTATAGGAATAAAGTTGATAATGTTTTTACAAAGAAACTAAATATATACTAGAAAACTATTGAATATCCCAAAAGGACAAATACAAGCAAACTAATAACCAAATTTGATAAAATTCTTACAACGTAACTAAATACAACAAGGTATTGCCACAAGTAACTACATTATAAAAAGTTCTATCACTAACCAAACGTCAGTCATTTGCTTGGTAGCTTTACCACTTTAGTGAGTTCATGTAAGACCTAGTAAAAACATAACATTAAACCTTAATTCAACACTGTGAATCAGTTTGAAACTACAATAGTTATAAACTAGGTTTAACATTTAGAAAGAGCTTGAAATGATCTAAGAGAAGCTTGAGCACCAAAAACTAACAAAACAATCTTAAACCTTAATTCAAACATGCTGAATCAATCTCAAACTATAAGGAGAGAGTAAGAGCTGAAAAACATATCACATTTGAACCGTGTGAGTGAAATTTTCTTGACCACTAATCCTGAAAATCATCTTTTAAGAATTCTTGGATTGAGAAACCTAACACTAAAAGCGAAATTTAATAACTTGTTTAAAGAAAACGAAACAAAACAAAGAACAAGTAGATAACACCAAAAAGTAGTGTCTCATATTAACATTACACTATGTGACAAACCTTGGCAACTTGAAACTTATTAAATTCAAGTCCTGCAAGTAGAATTGTAGAAACAAATCAAAGACTTACATACCAATAAAATTATGCTACATGCAAGTAGTCTTTTAGGTTGAGCCTGTTGGAATTAGCATACAATTAGTGCAAGCAAACAGAATCATTAAGTACTTTAATTCATTAATTTTAGCAACTAAGAAATCATGTTCATAGAATAGAAACGAGGGTTTCTGATATACCTTTGTAGAATTCACGAAAATCAGCTTCAATCTCCTCAGCAACAAGGTGTGTACCACCACTTGATCTTCCCTACTATTCTCTAGGACCTTAGATTGAATTGTGGGATTTAAAATGAGCTTGGATTTAGGGAATTTTAGAGAGAAGAAGATTGGATTTTCTGGAGCAATTGTAGAATTCTTCTTTAATCTCCTTTCAACCAAAAAAAAAAAAAAAAAAAATCAATTGCATGTTCTACATACTCAACACCATGCAATAGATTGCACACCAAATTGACACCAAATCCATATAAGGTGAGCGAAAATTAAGGTGGAATTTGAGTGGGAATTGTGCTAAAAATTGAATAAACCCACTAAATTGAGGGTTTTTCATTTTTTTAAATTTAAAACCCATTTTCTTTAATTAAAATTTCAAAGAATGTAAATTAAAACTAAAATTGAATTTAATATTTGAATTTTCCAAAAAATTCGAATTTCTAATTTTAAATAAAATTAACTTAAATAATTAATTAAATAATTTAGTATCCAATATTAAATTATTTACACTATTAAGTCCACAAACATGAATTCCCATTCATGTAATTTTAATATTTAAATTATATTTAAATATTATCCAATTATCCAATTTCGTTTAATTCATTAACTTGACGTTTAATTATATCACATATGATTAATGATTCCTTCAATTCAAATTTGAATATTTCAAATTCTCTCTTCACGCTATTCTAAGGTTTAATCCGTTTGTAAGCTAGTAGGGGGACCTAACGGACCTACAGATCATGAGCTCCAACGATCTGAAATTAACCGACTAAACTCTTTAACCCATATTAACCAACATTTGTTAACTACCGGGTCACTCAACTTAAGCTAGTGGTTGCATTCCCCTCACTATAGATATAATTGTATCCACTCGATATAACCATAATCAGTAAGTTAACCCTTCACAGATTGTTCATAATAACGGCTGGGTCAAAAGTTGTTTTACTCTCAAGATTACATCTTGTTCCTTAAGTCCAATTGATCCTTTAGTGAACAATTGATTTGTGATCCAATCACTAAACTGAGTCATTCTCAGGCAAATGGAAGGATGGGGTCTCTTGTTCATGACCCGGAGTCAGTACTTAAGGGAATAACCTCTCTACTATCCCTAAAAGTGGGTAGGAGTGAATTTCATCTTGCACCCTATATCCTCAACTATCTACCCGGTCTTACCCCTGTAATGGGAGGCTTATTGAGCCGGCACTGTTGAGCCAACTCTCACCCATGCAAATTTGAGGATAATCCCGAATAAATAGGAGGTCATAGTTAGCTCACGATTAATGTCAAGTTACCTAGGTCATCACTTTGAAATAGTCAGTCTTAAATAGTTAAACATTATAAAGTAAGAGTGACTAATTTCTTAGTCCGATCTTATACAAACTCTTTGCATAGGACACACCTACTCGTATGTCTCCACATGATCGAATCAGGATCACTTCGTTTGTAGTACTTTACAACAATTGTAACATCTACAAAGTGGACCGCATCCGATAGTGTCCCTAAAATAAGGTACCCAGCCTGATCTGTATAGTATAGAATATTTTGGCTATTTACTTGAACTTGATACACACTTATGTCTCCACATAAAGTTCAAGTACTCAATTAACAGCCATGGATCTTAGTTTATTGGATTTAGGTTATTTCTAAAACGAAATGAGCAATTCAAACATTCAATAACAACTTTATTGAATCAAACTTCAATATCTATATTGATTAACAAAATAAGTTTATTGTTTATAAACCACGAGTTTTAGGACATAAAGCGCAATAAATTCCCACTTGGACTAAAAATCCAGTGGTAACACACATTTTTACACATAATGTTGAGTTTTTGAGTTTTTAGAGAGAAAAACAATAAACTAGGGCATCACATATCAATACGTCTTTACTAGGTATCATATACCTATGGGCTTTTCTCCCACTTACCCTGGATTATACAACCCGTAGTCATAGACTAACTAGGTGACCCTCAAACACTTTTTTCGAGAGGACCGCTGTAAACATATCAGCATAAAGTAGACTTCTAATTATCAACAAATAAGGAATGCATCTTATATCCTCTTCTTGATTCTAGATGCCATTACCAAGTATTGGTAACTGAAGTTTCTACTAAACCCATGTTCTGGTTAGGCTGTCACACAACCCTCCAACAACATCGAGGCACTCTCAACTTTTTGAGAAAAATGCATATGACCAGTTTTAACAACTCTTATTTCAGGGTCAACTTAATCAATAACTCTTGTTGTTGATACAATAATTTTTGATCTCTCGTGTATACTTCTTCAAGTAAAGTAATATTTTTCGATACAAATACTTGATTTTCTTCTGGATTGAAGAAGTATGCTCTTTTTGGGTAGCCTATGGATAAGCATATTGTTTTGAACAATGTTCCAATTTCTTAGGGTTCGACACTAACACATGTGTCGATCTTTCCCAAATTGTGAAATATGTAAACATCCTCACTACAAGAATTTTGGGCTTTAATGTTGGTTGGAAAAAATGAAACCGGATGTATAATGTTGATTTTGTTTTTTTTTTTTTTAAAAAAAGCGGATCTTTAATGTCGGTTTTAAACCGACATTGTAGGCATACATTTAATGTCGGTTTAAAACCGACATTAAAGATCCTGTTTTCTTTTTTTTCCTAAAAAAAAAAAAAAAAAACCCATTCGCCCCCATTTTTTTTCATTTCCCGCTTCTATCCCTATCCATCCTATCTATCCCTTTTCTTAACCCTATTTTCCCCATCAGCCACCTCCTCTCTAGTCCCCCCCATTTTTGTTTCTTATGAAAATGATATTAGGTTACATTTTGTTTCTCTCCTTTCTCTCTTAGATTTCAGACAAACCTTCGTAGATAGCGAAAATAACTGAAACCGAAAGCTATAAAAAATGGCGACAAAAAATGCCAAAAAAGCCAATCTCTTAGATCATCACTCCCTCAAACACATACTCGATGAATCTGTTTCTGAGGTAGAGAAGTAAGAGATATGTGAAACCAACGAGAAATGGCAGAACCCGTAGATAGGTCGGCAATGCCGGTCCATGTAGTACCGATTTGAAATCGATTTTGCGTCTTTTCGTACCCCCGATGCCATTGATAAACAAGCAGTGAGAGTCATAGTCGATGCTTTGAGAATATTCCAACGATGATTGAAAAAATAAATTGAAGAAAGAACAAAGAGATCAGTAGAGATATGAAGCATTTGAATCTGTTTCTGAGGTAATTCAATCTGCAATTTCATTCTCCCTTTTTAGATCTTTTTCGCGTCAATTTTAATCTAGGTTTGAGCTTTTTCCTTGCAAATTGTTACCAGCCGTAATGAAGGATTTGAATATGAAGTATTTGAATTTGTTTCTGAGGTAATATGAAGGATTTGAATCTTTTTCTGAGGTAATGCTATTTGGCTAGATTTTAGTGTTTCTAAATATAAACCAGCTAAAAAGACCACAAAGTTCTAAGATTTTTGGTAATGCGATACATTTTTTTGTTTCGTCATTCATCTGTACTTCTTAGAGGAGAGAGGAATATTAGAGCATTAGATATTTGGAGAAAGACTTTATTGATGTTTGTTCATTGTTAGTTCATGTCTCTCTGGAAAGTGTCAAGCTAAAGAAAAAGAAGAAACACAAGAGAACAGAAAGGCCCAGGTTGGTAATTCTTTTGACATTTTTTTCCAGCACCATTTGTTACATAAGTGTGCCATATTCAGATATTCCAATCCTGCAGATGGTAGCAAAACTTTGGAATACTGAGACCATTTCTACTTCGGAGAATGAAATCTGATGTCGAGCTAATGCTCCCTCGGAAGAAAGAAATCATAATATATTGGTTATGATTGAAGGTAGCACTATTTTTAATCTAATTGTTATAGAATAGATTCTATAACCTGTGCATCAACTTCTCTTGTTTTCATAAATATTATTTATATATTTAGATATATATATCCCGCCCAAATCCCTCCTCTCTCGCCCAAATCCCTCTCGATCTCGCTCATAAAGGCTAAATCCCTCCCCCCTCGGCTCTCGTCCAAATCCCTCTCGCTCTCGCTCTCGCTACTCTCGCTCTCGCTCTCGCTACTCTTGCTCTCGCTCTCGCTCGTCCCTCCACTCTCGCTACTCTCGCTCTTGCTTGTCCCTCTACTCTCGCTACTCTCGCTCTCGCTTATACCTCCACTTTCGCTACTCTCGCTCTCGCTTATACCTCCACTCTCGCTCATACCTCCCCGTTGCCAACCCTAGAAGAAACTGATCCTATTAAATCTAGCGCCTTGAGTAAGTGTTGTCTTTTTTTTTATTTTTTCCTTTTGACTTTTTAAATTGGTGGTTTTTTCCCTTTAATTTCTTGGATTATATTCTTATCATCATGCGTTTGATAATTTATTCCGTGCGAATTGGATTTTCTCTCTGTTGGAGGGAAGAGGACAAGGACATATGGATTAATTAGTATTCTTGTGGTGAACTGTTAATATCACCATCACTTGTCAAAATTGCTTTCTTGACTTACTTTCCAATGGTTTACACAAGATGTTTTAATTCATAAGTCTTGTCAAATTTGATGGCTGAAAATACAGTTAGCTACGTGTCGTGGTTGTTTGTTCCACAATAGTCCATGTGAGCTCAATTTGAATCATGCCTTTTTAAGTTAATCCTACTAGTGGCCGCTTTATGTTTATTGTGTGGTGGTGGTGATTGATCCTTGTTAACAAGAATTATTAGTACAGGAAGTTCACTTTGGGAAATTGATAGTCTTCGGCACCATTATTGTCCTCCTGTTTCAAGGTATGCAGTTTAATATCGATCTAGAAACTTCTGTTGCTTTGGATTTCATACTGAAAACTAGTCCTTATGTTCTTGTAGGTTAGTTCTATGCCTAGTATCCTCGTACAATCAAATGTGTGAAGTGTTAAAGAGAGAGCTTGGCATGACACCGGATAAGGTATATTTACTTGGCTAAACCCGTTTCATATAATCAGACTATGCATTCATTCTGTTGAATGGAGATTACTTTTGCAATCTGACAGAAACTGGGTATCTTGATTGTGTTACTGTTACATATGAGTTGGCACTTCTGTTTTCTGTATTCTGATCACATTATAGCATATTTCAATGTGCGTGACAGATTGAAATTTCATTAACATTTGGCCTTTCATATGATTATATAAATGTGGTTATGGTTATAATATTAATTTTTCTCCTTGGATCAGAGTCTGCTTGAGGTTAAATTCTTAATCTCAGGCATATTACTTGTTAAGTTGAAGTTAAATTCTAAATCTTTCCAATTCTTCTATAGTTGCTGGATGAGCCGAACAAGAAGAATCTTGATAATGAAGTCCATCTCAACAACGTATATTACATCTCTTAATCTCTCAAACCCTCCCAAATTTATAGACAAATAAAATTGTGTTGCCCTTACACGGAAGATTTTGTTGTCCTTGTAAAATCATAATCTTTGTATTACTTGTAATTTGTGTTTTCAAGGCTTGAATTATTGTACGCCTTTTAAATCATAATTCTATAGCAGAATTTGTGGATTAAATGTAATAGATTTACAATCCATACATGAATAATGTTATAGCCATAGTGTTCGATGATGATGTGTCATGTTATACTTTTTAATCGAAAAAATGGATTTGGCAAGGGAACTTTAAAAAACGAACAATAATTGATAAAACAGACAGATTCGAGCTTCAATGTCGGTTAAGAATAAAAAAAAATGCTTTACTGTCGGTTGCAACCGACAAGCTTTAATCACTAAATACCTTTAATGTCGGTTGCAACCGACATTGAAGGCTGTGTTATTGGTGTTATTGAAGCCCTTTAATGTTGGTTTAAAACCGACATTAAAGGACTTTAATAACACCATCTTTAATGTCGGTTGTCAACCAACATTAAAGCCCGAATTTCTTGTAGTGCCTTTACTTGTCGTAAACAACTTTTATGACCTCTCCACATCTCATATGGAGTTCCAGAAACACTTTTAATGAAAATAGTTAGCTACAAAATTTACAACAACAACTATAAAATCCTTCGAAAGTGTAACTGTGACACGTGGCAGACCTTGACTTTAGCAGCACCCTGGAACTTCTTACCTTTCGCTATCTGGGAAGAAAAGAAAAACATTTAGAAAGCATGAGCTATAAAGCCCAGTGAGTGACCAGAAAACTGATTTTTATCAAAAGAACTACCCCACAATTGGGTACTTTTGCTCAGATACCTTCTCAACTGTGTCCTTTAGTATCGAGCTATTCAGATACCTTCTCAAATGTCCTTCGATATCGAGTTTCAAGTAAAACTAGTCATAAAATGACTTTCTTTAATAAAACTTAGAAAACACGTCTTTATCTGAAAGATCTTTCTTTAGCACATGGTTTCTTAAAACATTTTAAATATTTTAGTCACTCACCTTGATCGTTTAGGAACCTTTCTCTCTAGAAGTTCCTTTGTCACCTCAGGCTCCCTTTTGAACCCTAAAATCCAGATTCAATTTAAAGCTCAGATTACTCATAGTTATAGGTTTTATCTAGAGATACTTCCTTCTACACATATACTCTAAAATGTCTCAGGAATCTTACCCTAAAATATTAACTCAGAACTTTTCATGGTTTGGCCGGAATCATCAAAACATCAAGACTGGCCCTTCTGTATTTTTCTCAGTTTCCAGACCGATTCCTTGAAGCTTCTTCTTCGGCAGCACCACCATGAAAACTAGACTCTTTTAGCTTTTAGATGGCTTGGAAATCACTCCAAATGCACGAGTAAATTGGGAGAACTCCTCGTCCCAAGTTGATACTGCTTTCCAGGCTTCACTGTCCAATGCATCCTCTTTGAAATTCTATGATCAACGCATGGAATTTGGCCTCAATACAAGGTTTGCTCAACTTTCCCACTCTTTTTAAATGTATTTTGAGTTATGATCTGAAAAATGTAGTCTTCTGGCCCTATTTATAGCATCCAACCCTTCTCCAAATTCGACACCTCCTACTTGGCTGCATGTCCAAGTGTTTCCTCCTCACACTAACAACACAATTCTTTGATCAATGCAATCTAAGTGTCCTTCTCCTATGTAGCCAACGCATGAGCTTCCAATTTGATGCAACCACCTCAAATTCGTAAGGCTTAAGGCTTCCTCCCAAGAAGACATATGGTTTGATGACCTTTTTTTTTAGGTAATCTCATCGTTTATATGCATCCAACTCTTGGATGTTCAACGCATAATCCACTACTCAATGCCTAGCAACCCAACGTAGCCATCGCAATCCAACTTAGCCATCGCAAGAGCTAGCCATCACCAACGCATAGGATACTCATCCTCGATGCATGGCTTACTAGGTATCATCGCATGGCTTGCTCGGCATGGGCGCATGGTGCTTGGCATAGGCGATGGACACTGACACATGGGCGTGCTGCATAGGCACTGGCCATCGCTCGACGTATGGGTGTGCTGCATAGGCACTGGCCACTCGATGCATGGGCAGGGCTGTTCAATGCATGGCCGCTCGGCACGACAGCTTGGCATGCATCTCTTGGCAGTTTGACCGAGACACTTCGATGCATGGCTGGGCATCTGGCCGAGGCTGCTCGACGCATAACTGGGCGTCTGGCCGAGGCTACTCAACTCATGGCTGGGCATTTAGCAGCGCTTGGCCTGCTTGACGCATGTGCTGTGCACTGTGCATGAGCGCTCGACGTATGCCGAATGCCTTGCCTGTGTCCTCACCTACCCTTGTACTATCCAACCTTTCAATGCATTACTTCCATTTTCCTTCCTTCACCAACGCATACCACCACATCCACCGCATCCATCATCCAACGCATCCCTCATATAGGTTTATACTTAGCCAATTTTCCAAGTTTTCCCCCAAAAGTCAAGCTTCCAAATTCACACTTTTTCTTCTCCCTTTGCCCAAGTAATCTCTCCAAGATCTTATGGCCAACGCATGGCAATGCCTAGTCCAACACTTAGTCAAATTTTCATCAATTAAAGCTTAACTCAAACTACTCAAGGAAAATCCATTCAACACCTAGAAATTTTCTTCACTTCAACATAGGATTTAACTTTTACTTAGTTAATTTCCTTAACCACCTGCTTAAGTAGGAATAATGGAAATTCGGGTTTCACAGTGCATCCGGGTGAAAGGATAATTAAGAGCGATAGGACAGAAAGCTGATGACAGTCGGATCCAAATTAAGTTGACAGCCGATAACGGTCACGAAGTACATTCAGCTTTATCGGTGATAATTATTCAGCGTGTCAATCATGAATTAAAGCTGTCCCATCTGTACAACCGGGAGAGAGAAGCCGACTTTCACCATGGAATCTCTATAAATACCAACTGTATTCTTCAGAGAAGGGGTTAAGCAGTCGATTAATTCATCACTTTACAAGTTCACGCCTCTGTCCATAGTTTTCTTTCATTTTAAGGTGGACGTGAGGAAGGAAGTGTGCCGGTAGATCGTTCCGGTAAGCTTGAGAAAGCATCGGAAGCTCCAAGACAGAGAGAGGGTCGACGCTTGCGGAAGCGGGAACATTTATAGATCATAATAGAGATTCAACGTAAAAAGCCTCGGTCAGCAAGGAATCGCTACCAGGCTCTCTACCTTTATTTTCCAGTGTCATTTTGTACTCAAATCAGTTATAAGAATGAAATTTCTTTCTCTATATCTGTTCACTCTCTGTTATTCATGCATGAGTAGCTAAATTAGTTGAATGGGTTGAGAAGCAGTTAGCTAGCATAACGAGGGAATCTTCATTCTTTGCGATTATCTTGTTTATGTATGCTGCATTCGTCTATTAGAGATACTCGGGAGGGTAGTCTAAGGACAGGATCTAGACTTGGGAAGGTCAAGTCAGAATCTAGGTTTGGAAGAACCAGATTAGAACGCATAAACGAGAGATAGGCGCTTAGGAATGAGCACTATTTGTTATTAACGCATTGCATGCATCTTAGCGATAAGATATGATTATATGCGATCAGCTTGCTTTCATGCATTTTGCATCAATGCATAGGACAAGAGTAGAGACTTAGGGATAAGCTCTATGGATATTTTGCATTCAACACATGCGTCCTAGACTTAGGAGCATCGCATTTATATTGGGAAATGACTTGCTGTGCATGGTTGTAACATGATCGCATAGTTTGACGCATTCCCGAGTAACGTCAGCTAAAGATCTTCTCAACTCGTTCATCACATACTCATTGCATCTATCAATGCAACTATCTTTCTCAAATCCGCCACCTTTATTTACTTCTTTTTCATCAACGCAACAACACACCCAACACTTTATTTATTTACTTGGTTACCACAAAGTTTTCATAAACATTACCAATGCAACTATTTTCACAAGTCCCTGTGTTCGACCCTGGACTTACCAGGAAACTCAGAGAAATTTACACTTGAATTCTGCTGGGGAAACTTGAGTGCATAATGCAATCCATCAACACATCTCATCCATATTTCCATTCATTAAAATTAACGCATCAGTCACCTATGACTCAAATGCTATAATTATCAATGGTGAACGACGCATTATCTTCTCAGGTTCAATCCATTATCCATGTAGCACTGAAAAGATGTGGCCTGATCTTATTCAAAAAGTTAAAGATGGTGGACTTGATGCAATTGAGACATACATTTTCTGGGATCGTCACGAGCCGCAATGACGAAAATATGATTTCTTTGGAAACCTAGATTTCATCAAATTCTTTCAATTTGTCCAAGATGCGGGACTTTATGTTATAATGAGAATTCGTCCTTACGTTTGTGCTGAGTGGAACTATGGAGGCTTTCCACTATGGTTGCACAATATGCCAGGAATCCAACTACGAACTGACAATCAAGTGTACAAGAATGAAATGCAAACCTTCACGACAAAAATAGTGAATATGTGTAAACAGGCCAACCTCTTTGCCTCACAAGGAGGGCCAATAATTTTAGCTTAAATCGAGAATGAGTATGGAAATGTGATGACACCTAACGGAAATGCAGAAAAAGCATATATCAATTGGTGTGCTCAAATGGCTGGATCTCTTAATGTTGGTGTTCCATAGATCATATGCCAACAAAATAATGCCCCACAACCTATCATTAATACGTGTAATGGACACTATTGTGACAACTTTACTCCTAACAATCCTAATAGCCCAAAAATGTTTACTGAAAATTGGGTGGGATGGTTCAAGAAGTGGGGTGATAAAGACCCTCACAGAACTGCAGAAGACGTAGCATTTTCTGTGGCTAGGTTTTTTCAATCTGGTGGCATACTTAACAATTACTACATGTACCATGGAGGCACCAACTTTGGAAAAACATCGGGCGGACCATTCATCACTACATCTTATGATTATGATGCACCACTTGATGAATATGGGAACTTGAATCAACCAAAATGGGGGCATCTCAAACAACTCCATGCATCCATCAAATTGGGAGATAAAATTTTCACAAATGGCACCAACTAACCAAGACTATGGTAGCTCTGTCACTTTAACGAAGTTCTCCAACCCATCAACAGGGGAGAGGTTTTGCTTTTTAAGCAATACAGATGGTAGCAAGGATGCAACCATAGATTTACAATACTAGATGTGAAGAAAGATATATTTCGACCTCGAGATGATAATGAAGATCTTCCTCGTCCTGAAGTACCATATCTTAGTGCAATTGGTACACTTATGTATCTTGCCAATAATACAAGACTAGACATTACATTTTCAGTAAATTTATTACCAAGATATAGTTCTTCTTCAACGAAAATACATTGGAATGAAATTAAGCATATACTCTATTATCTTCGATGAATGATTGATATAGATTTGTTTTATTCAAATAAATCAAATTTAGATTTGGTTCGTTGTGCAGATTCTGGATATTTATCTAATCCACACAAAGCTCGATTTCAAACAGGTTATCTATTCACAAGTGGAGGAACTGCTATCTCGTGGTGGTCAGTGAAACAAACCATAACAGCTACTTCCCCAAATCATGCTAAAATTCTTGCAATTCACGAGGCTAGTCGAGAATATGTATAGCTAAGATCAATGACTCAGCAAATTCGTGGAGCATGTGGTTTGTCTTCTAGTAAAACTCATCCAATAATATTATACAAAGACAACACAACATGCATATCCTGAATCAAAGGAGGATTTATTTAAGTAGGATATATTTAAGGAGAGAGAATAAAACATATTTCACTAAAGCTTTTTTATACATATGATCTTGAACAAAATGACGACGTCACTATACAACAAAATTGTTCGAAAGGTAACTGGAAGACATATTTACAAAGGCATTACCTATTGCAATCCTTGAAAAACTGGTGCATAACAATGTAATGCAGCAACTCAAAGATCTCAAGTGATGTTTCCATGATGGGGAGTAAATATACTTTTTAGGAGTATAAAGTACTCTTTTCTCTTCACTAGGATTTTTTTCCCATTGGGTTTTTTTCCTAGTAAGGCTTTAACGAGACATATTTCATATATATAAGGATATTTGTAATGCACAGTAGAATAAGAGAAAAAATCTAAAAATATATTACATTTTAAAAATATTTGCAAATATGGATGAGTTGATTAGTCAATCTTTGATTTTTTTTAATTTCCAATTTCGCCCTCCCTTGTCTTATTTTGTTGTATAACTTTTTTTTAGTCTTTTTATTTTATTTCTCTTCTTTGATTTTTGCTTCTTCTCCTTTTTTTTAAATTTTATTCTTTACATTATCCGATTTTTGCTTTTTTCCTTTCTTTTTTTATTTTCTTTGATTTTCTTCTTTTTTTCCTTTCTTTTTATTTCCTTTATTTTTTATTTTCTTTCATTTCCTTCTTTTTTCCTTTATTTTTTTTTTCATTTTTTTTTCATTTTCTTTTCTTTCTTCAGTTTTTGATTATTTCTTTTTTTATTTTTTTTCTTCAGCTCTTACCTATTCCTTTTTTTTTTTAAATTTTTATTTGGATATTTGTAATGCCTAGTAGAATAAGAGAAAAAATCTAAAAATATATTACATTTTAAAAATATTTGCAAATATGAATGAGTTGACTAGTCAATCCTTGATTTTTTTTTAATTTCCAATTTCGCCCTCCCTTGTCTTATTTTGTTGTACAACTTTTTTTAGTCTTTTTATTTTATTTCTCTTCTTTGATTTTTGCTTCTTCCCTCCCTATTTTCATTTTTTCATTTTATTTTCTTTCTTAGTTTTGCTTATTCTTCTTTTTTTATTTTATTCTTTCCATTATCCGATTTTTGCTTCTTTCCTTTATTTTTTATTTTCTTTCATTTCCTTCTTTTTTCCTTTCTTTTTTTTTTTTCATTTTCTTTTCTTTCTTTCGTTTTTGATTATTCTTTTTTTTTTAATTTTTTTTCTTCAGCTCTTACTTATTCCTTTTTTTAATTTTTATTTGGATATTTGTAATGCATTGTAGAATAAGAGAAAAAATCTAAAAATATATTACATTTTAAAAATATTTGCAAATATGGATGAGTTGACTAGTCAATCTTTGAATTTTTTTTAATTTCTAATTTCGCCCTCTCTTGTCTTATTTTGTTGTACAACTTTTTTTTAGTCTTTTTATTTTAGTTCTCTTCTTTGATTTTTGCTTCTTCCCTCCCTATTTTCATTTTTTCATTTTATTTTCTTTCTTAGTTTTTGCTTCTTCTCCTTTTTTTATTATTATTTTATTCTTCTCTTTATCCGATTTTTGCTTCTTTTCTTTATTTTTTCTTTTCTTTCATTTCCTTTATTTTTCCTTTATTTTTTTTCTTTTTTTTTTAATTTTCTTTTCTTTCTTCAGTTTTTTATTATTCCTTTTTTTGTTTTTAATTTTCTTTCCTCATCTCTTACTTATTCCTTTTTTTAATTTTTATTTGGATATTTGTAATGCATAATAGAATAAAAGAAAAAAATCTAAAAATATATTACATTTTTAAAATATTTGCAAATATGGATGAGTTGAATTGTCAATTTTTGATTTTTTTAATTTCCAATTTCGCCCTTCCTTGTCTTATTTTGTTGTACAACTTTTTTTTAGTCTTTTTATTTTATCTCTTCTTTGATTTTTGCGTTTTCCCTCCCTATTTTCATTTTTTCATTTTATTTTCTTTCTTAGTTTTTGCTTCTTCTCATTTTTTTTTATTTTATTCTTTCCTTTATCCGATTTTTTCTTCTTTCTTTTATTTTTTTTATTTTCTTTCATTTCCTTCTTTTTTTCCTTTTTTTTCATTTTCTTTTATTTCTTCAGTTTTTGGTTATTCCTTTTTTTTTTCTTTCTTCAGCTCTTACTTATTCCTTTTTTTTAATTTTTATTTTCTTCCATTTCTTCGATTTTTGCTTCTTCCCTTATCTTTTTTTTTTATTATTTTATTTTCTCGTCTTACTCCGATTTTTTGCTTCTTCTCTTTCTTTTTATTTTTCTTTTTTAGTTTTTCTTTCATTTTTCCAATTTTTGCTTCATTTTTTCTACTTAATTTTCTTTCTTTTTCTTCAGTTTTTGTTTCTTCTCTTTCTCTTATTTTTTTAAATTTTTCTTTCCTTTATCTGAATTTTTTTCTTTTTCTATTTTTTCACAAGAATTATGAGGCTGAGTTCCATACGCATGACTTGAAAGTATTCAATTCATAAGTGACTTAACACCAATAAGCCAATCATCAAGTTTGATTATTATAACAAATAATCAATATAAATAGCAAATGCAAGTCTATCAGTGATAGNTCTCCTTTGTGCACATAGCTCCCCGCTCATGGGCTCAGAAGCTAGGCTCGTCGACCCTCTGACCATCCCATACGAGGATCCTCCCACAGGCTCAGGAATTAGACCTCTCGGTCCCCTGACCATCCCGTGAGGTTTTACTTTTGGGCTCAAGAACTAGGTTTATTGATCCCCTGACAATCTCGATCACATAATCTCATTCTCATGCTAGTACTCATTCATAACATAAGCATATACAATTTACTCTAAAAGATATGCTTTAAGACTTAAAGGAAAGTACCACTCACCTTGGTAAGGATAGGAATCTTTCTCTCAAGAAGTTCCTTGATCACCTCGGGCTCCCTTTTGAACCCTAAGATCTAGATTCAACTTAAAGCTTAGATTACTCATAGTTCTAGGATTTATCTCGAGATAATTCCTTCCACAAATATGCTCTAAAATGTTTCACAGGCCAACCTCTTTGCCTCACAAGGAGGGCCAATAATCTTAGCTCAACTCGAGAATGAGTATGGAAATGTGATGACGCCTTACGGAAATGCAGGAAAAGCATATATCAATTGGTGTGCTCAAATGGCTGTATCTCTTAATGTTGGTGTTCCATGGATCATGTGCCAACAAAATGATGCCCCACAACCTATCATTAATACCTGTAATGGACACTATTGTGACAACTTTACTCCTAGCAATCCTAATAGCCCAAAAATGTTTACTGAAAATTGGGCGGGATGGTTCAAGAAATGGGGCGATAAAGACCCTCAAAGAACTGCAAAAGACGTAGCATTTTCTGTGGCTAGATTTTTTCAATCTAGTGGCATACTTAACAATTATTACATGTACCATGGAGGCACCAACTTTGGAAGAACATCAGGCGGTCCATTCATTACTACGTCTTACGATTATGACGCCCCACTTGACGAATATGGGAGCCTAAATAAACCCAAATGGGGGCATCTTAAATAACTCCATGCATCAATAAAATTGGGAGAGAAGATTCTCACAAATGGCACTCACTCAAACCAAGACTATGGTAGCTCTCTCACTTTAACGAAGTTCTCCAACCCATCAACAGGGGAGAGGTTTTGCTTCTTAAGCAATACAGATGGTAGCAAGGATGTAACCATAGATTTGCAGACATATGGAAAATATTGTGTGCCAGCTTGGTCCGTGACCATTCTTGATGGTTGCAACAAGGAGGTTAACAATATTGTAAAGTTTAATTCTCAAACATCTATCTTTGTGAAGGAGCAACATGAAAAAGACAATGCAAAACTCTTGTGGATGTGTGTTGCAGAGCCCATGAAAGACACATTACACGGAAGGGGTAAATTTAAGGCAAACCATCTTTTGGAACAAAAAGGAACTATTGTTGATGCCAGTGACTACTTGTGGTATATGACAAACATTGAAACCAATGCAACTTCTCCTCTTCGAAATGTGACTCTTCAAGTAAATACAAAAGGTCATGTGCTTCATGCTTTTACAAATAGAAGGTATATCGGGTTACAATGGAGGAACGATGGGCAGAGTTTTGTGTTTGAGAAACCTATTATACTAAAATCAAGAAAAAAAATAATAACTTTATTAAATGCCACAGTTGGACTGAATAATTACGGTGCATTTTATGACACAGTGCCAACGGGAATTGAGGGAGGTCCTATTTTTTTAATTGGAGAAGGAAATGTCACAATTGATTTAACGTCAAACCTATGGTTTTATAAGGTTGGACTAAATGGAGAAATGAAGAAACTATACGACCCGATGTTCTCACAAAGAACAAAATGGAGAGCATTAAATAACAAGTCTATTGGAAGATGAATGACATGGTATAAAACTAGCTTTAAGACTCCTCCAGGAACTGACCCAGTAACATTGGACATGCAAGGAATGGGAAAAGGCCAAGCTTGGGTAAATGGGGTAAGCATAGGCCGATTTTGGCCTTCTTTTATTGCCAGCAATGATAGTTGCAGTGCAAATTGTGACTACAGAGGTGCATACAATCCTAGAAAATGTGTTGGAAACTGTGGGAACCCTTCTCAAAGATGGTATCACGTTCCGAGATCGTTTCTTTCAAACGACACGAACACGCTTGTTTTATTTGAAGAATTTGGAGGAAATACTCAACAAGTGTCAATTCAAAGCATTACTATAGGAACTATCTGTGCAAAGGCTAATGAAGGAAGCACCTTAGAGTTGTCATGTCAAGGAGGACGCATAATCTCTGAAATTCAATTTGCTAGCTATGGAAATCCAGAGGGAAAATGTGGTTCCTTTAAGAAAGGCTCGTGGGATGTGAAAAGAAGCACGCTTTTGGTGGAAAAGACTTGCATTGGTGTGAAAAATTGTACTATTGATGTATCTGCAAGGTTTTTTGGAGTAGACAATGCTACTAGCTTGTTTGCAAGACTAGCGATCCCAACACCTGTCTCTTATACACATCTAGATGTGTATAAGAGACAGATTAGATATAGTGACATTTGTGGGTTCGCCTTTTTGTTTTTTTCTTTAATTAATTTATTTAAGATTGATGTTGCATAATTTTTGTTGATTGTGCAAAAGATATTTATGATAACATAATTATTTGTCTCTTGCCGATAACTTTCTTTTAGGTGAGTTATTTAATCTAAAAAGCTTAAATTATTGAGTAGAAAGCATGCGCTCAGTGTCATATACATTAGTATTACATGTGATTTTATGTAAAACCAAGACAAGCATGTTTCCGTAGCCTTGAGTAGTAAAATGAAGAAAAATAGGCGGAACAAGAGTTAATTTTTTAGTTTTGCTCACGTTTTTGTGTAATATATAAAAAGAAATGTCAAAGTTGCACACAAGATGCAACCGCAACCCATCAGATGATAGTATGCAGAGCACCTA
Organism: Benincasa hispida; assembly: GCF_009727055.1. Lineage (NCBI taxonomy): Eukaryota > Viridiplantae > Streptophyta > Magnoliopsida > Cucurbitales > Cucurbitaceae > Benincasa > Benincasa hispida. Next base: position 31,977,609 of record NC_052352.1, read on the forward strand.
AGAAGAGTTAACATTGGTGCACCTGGGAAGGAAATTTTACTCTGTCTAGTGTCTTATTTGATGTATAGTTGTCTCTTTAGATAGATTACATTACGTTCTTATGGATGGAATACCTCATTCCATGATATCCAACAAACATTACATTGTAAGGCAAACTTATCTTCAAGAAAATTTTGATGGAAAAATAGTGTGTTCTTCAAATTTAGAAAAGATATATATTTATGGAATTATTCATTGTCATAACTCTTCTATAAATTGATTGTTAGTTTGAATAAGATGCAAATATTTAACCATGTGATGAAGGAATAACTCGTGGATGTGAAAGAGTGAAACTCATGTAAGAATCACAACCTATGGATGTGAAAGGACGGAAGGCATGGATGAGTCACATATAATTTATTCTTACAAGCTCCGACATAAATGATGAGTTTGATCTTTCGATAGTGAATAAAAAGTCTTTTCTTAAAAAAATAAATAAGTATTGAGTTTTTTCAAATGAAGAACCTGTATCAGGATAAGTAGTAATTTTTAGCTTTACATAGTGAACATCAATCAACTTTACTTGATTAATCAGTAGACTTGATATCTTGAACTATCATTCGTTCTAGTAAACTAAATCAATAGAAGTCACATTTTTTTCATCTCAACAAAGTGTATGATCATTTCTCATTATTGTGTTCATTTTGGCCTAAGACCACTCGGTTTCATGTGTGCTTTAGAGAATTTATCTTTTAAAAGTTTCATCAAAGTAGCTCTCTTCATACTCACACAGTCATATAGGTGATTCCTAAGGGTATCATATATGCTCTTTTCACAATACTTTAACCACTTTAAAAAATCATTAATTAAAAGTATAACACTGACCCTGGAAACCACTTTTGCATTTTTTTTCATCCTTAGAATTTGTTTTACTCTTATTGTGGCTATAAGTATATAAGAAGATGAAAAATATAGGGATAGTTCTCCTCATTGGGTAAGCTGAAAAGTGAGCATTCAAAAAGACTATGTCACATCCCCTCCCAAATTACCCTCTTAATCTGGTAGAGAATGTGACAGTAGTAGTTACCAACCCTTTTGTGGCATCCACTACTTGATGAACTTCCTTAACCCACTTAAGAAACCCTGGATCCCATATAACATTCACCAGACTAAAAAACACTTTAAAAAAAACAACCTCTCAACACCGGGGCCCAACACTAACATAAAACATCATAATAATATTTACAGAGTTCAGTGGGTCCCAACACTTCTCACTAGTCTCTAACAGGTTACCTAGAGTGTCTAGTAGTACACCGATGCCTAGATAGACAAGTTATCAGGTTACCTAGAGCACCTAGTAACCGGTCACTTACTGGGTGTTATTATACTCATTCTTTCTTCCTTTATATTTTTTAGGCAATGAGAGGAATGGACTGCTAAGGAATGAAAAATAGCACATTGAAGATGTTGTAAGTATGCAATCTAATTAAATTTTAGGATTAAAATGAGTAAGGAGAAAGAGATGATATTAGTATTTTTTATAATGGTTCAATCCACTTCTTAAACCACTTTCTTTGGTATTTTTACTACATTGATTTTTTAACAAGTAAAACCAAATTGATTTACCACTCGTCTTACAGGTTTAAAAGTCAACCTCCAACCAATCATTTTGCAGGATTAAGATCCAGCCTATACCAATCACACCCCGTCCTAGACTACTCTCTGAGCCTAGGAAAGGACATGACTGCAGTAGTTATCAACCCTTTTGTTGACACTTACTGCCTAATAACTCTGGTGGAAATAACTAGGATACCAATGAACAAATTCAACAACCAACTGATTAAGTAGGCACATTTTATTACAACAATGTAACATTTATAAAACTCCAAGACTTAACTACAAAGTTTACAACAACAACTGTAAAACCCTCCGGAAGTGTAACTGTGGCTTGTGGCAGACCTTAACCTTAGCAGCACCCTGGAACTCCTCACCTTTCGCTACCTGGGAAGAAAAACATGAAATAACAGAATGAGCTTCACAAAGCTCAGTGAGTGGTAAGCAACTTCTAGAGTCTATTTCAACTCATAAATAACCATATCATATATACGAGATTACATTCAAACCTCAGCCTTGAATGAGTCTGTTCTCAACTCTATCTACACGCACGGTAGATAGCAAAACTGATAACAACTTAGAATGAGTATGCTGTCTACCTACACACACGGTAGATAGTTAACTGTTACTAAACTTAAACGCTTACTCTTTTGCGTTCCCTTTGTCTTCTATGTGCACATAGCTCCCCACTCATGGGCTCAGAAGCTAGGCCCGTCAGCCTTCTGACCATCCCATACAAGGATCCTCCCACAGGCTCAGGAATTAGACCTCTCGGTCCCCTGACCATCCCGTGAGGTTTTGCTTACGGGCTCAGGAACTAGGTCTATTGACCCCCTGACCATCCCGATCACGTAATCTCATTCTCATGCTAGGTACTTATTCATAACATAAACATATACAATTTACTCTAAAAGATATGCTTTAAGACTTAAAGGAAAGTACCACTCACCTTAATCGTTTAGGAACCTTTCTCTCTAGAAGTTCCTTGATCACCACGTGCTTCTTTTTGAACCCTACGATCCAGATTCAAATCAATGCTCAGATTACTCATAGTTCTAAGCTTTATCTCGAGATACTTTCTTCTTAAATATGCTCTAAAATGTCTCAGAAAGCTTACCTCAAAATCTTAGCTCATAACTCTTCGTGGTTTGGCCGAAAACATAAAAAAATCAAGACTGGCCCAGCTTACCCGACAACTTGACCATTCTGTATTTTCCTTATTGTCCAGCTTGATTCCTTGGAGCTTCTTCTCTGGCAGCCCTACCTTGAAAACTAGGCTCTCATAGCTTTCAGGTGGCTTTAGAATCACTCCAAACGCACGAGTATTTTGTGAGAACTTCTTATCCCAATTTGATGCTACTTCCAGACCTTCCTGTCCGACAGCATCTTCCCCTCTTGGAACCTCTTGACCAACACATGGTCTTACTATCAACGCATAGTCTCCTCCCAATACACTCCTTTATGTCCATTGAAAAGAATTTGAGTTCTCAACTGAAATCCTTGGCCTTATTTATAGGCTTCCAAGATTTCTTTAAGGCTGACATCTCCTACTTGGCTGCATATCCAAGTGTCTTTTTCTTACACTATTACCCAATCTTGCATCAGCACAAGCCAAGGTGTCTTGCTCCCCTTTTACCAACGCATAGCCCTCAATTTTGCATGTCTTATTGTGCATCCACCTCATTTGCTTAAGGTCTAAGACTCCTTCCTAGCAAGCCACATGTCTGGATGACGTCCTTAGATGCATCCATCCTTCATATGCGTTCATCCTTCATATGCATCCATCCAACTTCATATGCGTTCAACTAGGATCATGACTAACACCCTTTCAACGCATACTACTAGCCTTGTCCTATGTGCCCATATGCCCTCGAATGTCCAACGCATAGCACATCACCAACGCATAGCAACCTTTTAGTTGACCTTGTTCTCAACTCAACACCTCAAGGCATAGCTCACCATCACCTAGGTTCTTGCTAACGCATCCCTTATGACCAACGCAACCAACCTCATAAACCTTGTTACCGCAAGCCTTAGCAACGCAAGGACAAATCACCATGCATCCACCTTAACTCGTTCCATCGCCTAGTTCATGCTTTAGCAAGGCCGCCACATCCATCGTATCCATCGCATCCATCGCCGCATGCCATCACATACTACCAATGCATTCCTTCGGCCGCACGTACACAATACCATCGACCGCATCATCGCATGCCCTCAACCGCATACTCTCGCATAGCAACGCCGCCACATGCCACTAACGTATAGCACCGCAGTATCACCGCATGACATCAATGCATAGTGTTGCCGCATAGCATCACCTTGTGACACCAATGCACAGTATTGCCGTATACCATCGACGCATACCTTCAGCCGCACAATGCATAGCACCGTTGCATGATGCCAACGCATGGTGCTGCCGTATACCATCGACGCATACTCCCATCGCCCGCATTCCATCCATCGCCGCATGCTACCAACGCAACCATCACATCCATCGCGTCCATTGCAGCCGTCGCACCGCATGCGTTGTTCTAACCTCTTAAGACAGTGGTTGGCGCATGCGTTATTCTTGGCCATACTTCACCCTCTCTCCATGCCCAAGTAACCTCTCAAAACTTTATGGCCAACGCATGGCACCACATCAACGCATAGTCCAACACTTAGTCATTTTCCTCCTTGGCTTCCAACGCATGGTTATACTTAGCCAAATTTTACTAGTTAAGGCTTAACTCAAAGCTACTTAACAAATCTGTTTAAACACTTAGAAATTTCATTCACTTCAACATAGGATTTGACTTCCACTTAGTTAATCCCTTTTATTTCTTGCTTAAGTAGGAAAGATGGAAATTCGGGTTTCCCAATCCCTCCTTTACATTAAGTTTTCCCTTAAAATCCCAAATAGTCAGAGTCCACCACTCTTGGGTTCTCACCTTGAGAATACCAAGATAACATTCGTGGTAGTGTTTAATTTTGTTTGACGTTAATCTTGAAGAAGGTCTTCAAGGAGTTCGTGATTTGTTCGAGGGAAAACATGAAGGAAAGGTCTAAAAATGTGAGGTTTCTTGAAACCCTTTCTAAAGCATGCTGTAATTTAGAATTAAATGCATATCTTATTTCTTGTTTATTGTAAACTTTGTATTCAATAAAAATGGAATTTGGTCAATCTGCTTCCGCTCAAGGTTCTCTCCCCATTAGAGTTCTTCACATTTGAAATATCACCTTTCAATTTGTTATCAATTTTCAATGGCTATCAATGATACACTTTAATCAATTGGAATCAAACATGAAATATTAACACCTAAGGCTATCAATAGATATTAATGATTGACTATTATAAGTAGTTATCAACTTTTGAAACGAAACTATCATCTTTCAAAGATTAACATTTAAGGTTATAAGGGATAAAAGTCTATCAATGACAGGTCTATAAGTGACTTATCTCTGGTATTTACCTAAGTCATATCACGAATATCATTAATACCATTCATTTTGTTGATATATACCTAAGTCTATCACTGATATACAGATATCACTGATAGCTATGGCTATAATTGATAACTTCAATCAGTAGCTATCACCGATAACTTATAGTAGTGGCTATCAATGATAGAATTTCATCAAATGGAATTGACTTTTATATCATTGATAACATCGATATACAGATATCACCTAAGTTCTATCACCAATATCACTTATATCACTTATATCGTAGTTATCGGTGATAGCTTCTATCATTGATAATATGCTATCAGAGATAACTTCTATAATTCCTTTTTACCATCAAATAACATGTCATCGTTGATAACTTCTATCAATGATAACATGCTATTAGTCTTAACTTTTAGGCATTCCACTTACACTTTAGTTCGAGATTCAACTTTATTAATTAAATTCTCTAAGTTGGCTATCAATGATAGACTTCTATAAGTAGCTATTAACTGTGAAAAAAATCATCAAAGATTAAGCTATCGATGATAGAAAATATTAGTGGTTAACACTGATAGACTTTCATTATTGACTATCAATTTTGAAAGATTAACACTCAAAGCTATCAGTGGCTATTATTGAGAAACTTTTATCATGATTATCAATAATAGACTTTGATCACTACTAGACTTCTACCGTTGATATCTACCTAAATTCGATATTACTAATACATGAACATGACTGCTATCTATCTAAGTTATATCACGAATATCACTAATAATTGATATTATCAATAAACAAATATTATGGGGGCACAAACACACAAATATTTCAATTTGTGTCCATTTTGGGTCATCTATGTCATTTTTTAAAGTTTATTTCTGATAGACATCATACTCTTAAAGTCCTATAAAAAGAGAAAAAGAAAAACTATTGGCCTGTTTGGTATCGTTCGCATTTCTCATTTTTTGAGAAATAAACTTGTTTAATAACTATTCTCGTTTCTTATTTCAAAGTTTTAAGAAATGTTTCTAAAAATGGTGCAAATTTGTGGACTAAAAAAGGTAGTTTCTTCAAATCTGTTTTCATTTGCTATTTATATTTAATGTTTTGTTATAATAATCAAACTTGATGATTGGCTTGTTGATGCTACGTCACTTATGAATTGGTTATTTTCAAGTCTTGGGTACAAAACTCAACCTCAGAATTCATATGAAATGAAGGGGAGAAGAAAAAAAATCAGATAAATGCAAGAAAATTTAAAGAGAGAGAGAAGAAGAAGAAGAAGCAAAAATAGGAGAAAAGAAAGAAAATTAAAAAAAGAAGCAAAAACTAGAGAAATGAAAGAAAAAAAAAAAAGGAAAGGGAAGAAGCAAAACGGGAGAAAGAAAAGAAAATTAAAAAAATAAAAAAAAAAGAAAGAAAAGGGAGGAAGCAAAAACCCAAGAAATAAAAGAAAATTAAAAAAAAGAAGAAAGGGAAGAAGATGGAAAAGAAAGAAAATAAGAAAAATAAAAAAAAGGGAAGAAGCAAAAACCGGATAAAGGGAAGAAAATAAAAAAGAAAGAAAGAGAAGAAGCAAAAACTATAAGCAAAAACCGGAGAAAGAAAAGAAAAGAAAAAGAGAAAAAAAGAAAGGGAAGAAGCAAAACCAATAAAATATAATATTAAAATATCCTTAACAAAGGTGATGGTGAAGCTTGATCCTAAAATATGAAAGATATACAATAATAATAATGATAATGTTATGAACTTGAGGAGCGCAATAGGAACATAGATACCAATAAAATATAATATTAAAATAAATATAATATAATATAATAATAAAATAAATGAATATTAAAATAAATTAAAGAAAATATATAAATAAACAAAATAAAATAAATTAGCAAAATATAAAATAAGAATTTTCTCTAAATTCTCCACTTTCTCCAATTTTTATGGAATTTGCCCAATGTGCATGTCTTCAAAAACCCACAAAATGCCACTATTTATAGGCAATTTGGCAAGTAGGATACGGATTACATGGACACTAGTAATGTGTAATGTTGAGACACATGGAAGACACTTTGGAAAATGGGGACATGATACATGGTCAACTGACACCAAGCATGAGCATTTAATGGGCATCTATTATCATAATATTTATAATACTCCCCCTTGGATGCCCATTATATATATGAAATATGTCTCGTTAAAGCCTTACTAGGAAAAAAAAACCCAATGGAAAAAAATCCTAGTGAAGGGAAAAGAGTACTTTATACTCCTAAAAAGTATATTTACTCCCCATCATGGAAACATCACTTGAGATCTTTGAGTCGCTGCATTACAATGTTATGCACCAATTTTTCAAGAACTGCGATAGATAATGCCTTTATAAATATGTCTGCCAGTTATCTTTCGAACAAATTTGTTGTATAGTGACCTCGTCATTTTGTTCAAGATCATAAGTGTAGAAAAGCTTTGGTGAAATATGTTTTACTCTATCTCTTTAAATATATCCTCCTTTGATTCGGGATATGATGTGTTGTCTTTATATAATATCATTGGAAGATTTTTACTAAAAGACAACCACATGGTCCACGAATTTGCTGAGTTATTGATCTTAGTTATACACATTCTCGACTAGCCTCGTGAATTGCAAGAATTTCAGCATGATTTGGGGAAGTAGCCATTTTGGTTTGTTTCACTGACCACCACGATATAGCAGTTCCTCCACTTGTGCATAGATAACCTGTTTGAAATCTAGCTTTGTGTGGATTAGATAAATATCCAAAATTGGCACAACGAACCAAATCTAAATTCTATTTATTTGAATAAAATAAACCTATATCAATCATTCATCGAAGATAACAGATTATATGCTTAATTCCATTCCAATGTCTTTTCATTGGAGAAAAACTATATGTTGCTAATAAATTTACTGAAAATGCAATGTCTTGTCTTGTATTATTATCAAGATATATAAGTGCACCAATTGCACTAAGATATGGTAGTTCAGGACCAGGAAGTTCTTCATTATCATCTCAAGGTCGAAATATATCTTTCTTCACATCTAGTAAACAAACTTCTATTGGAATGTTCAATGAATGTATTTTGTCCATATAGAATCTTTTCAAAAACCTTTCCTATATAAGTTGATTGATGAACAAATATCTCATATGTTAAATGCTCAATTTACAAGCCAAGGCAAAATTTTGTTCTTCCGAGATCTTTCATCTCAAACTATTTCTTAAGATATTCTATTGCCTTTTAAAGCTCTTCAGAAGTCCCAATTATATTTAAGTTATCAACATATACAGTTATAATAGCAAATTCCGACTGTGATTTCTTTATAAAAACACATGGATATATTGGATTGTTTTGATATCCCTCTTTCAATAAATATCCACTTAGGCGATTGTACCACATTCATCCTGATTGTTTCAATCCATATACCAATCTCTATAACTTTATTGAATACAATTCTTAGGAATTTGATTTATATGTTTTAGGCACCTTAAATCCTTTTGGGATTCTCATATAAATATCATTGTCAAGAGATCCATATAATATGTTGTGACTACATCCATAAGATGCATGTCCAGATCTCCATACACAATCAGATCAATTAAATATCTTAATGTAATTGCATCCACAACTGGAGAACACGTCTCCTCGTAATCAATACTAGATTGTTTTGAAAAACCTTGTGCAGTTAGTCCTTCTTTATATCATGTGACCACATTATTTTCATTTATTTTCCTCACAAATACCCATTTTTATCCTACATGATTGATACCTTCTGGTGTTCGGACCACTGGTCCAAAAACCTGACGTTTTGAAAGTGAGTTTAATTCTACATCGATTGCTTCTTTCCACTGAAGCCAATCTTTTCTGTGTCGACATTTTTCAACTGATTTTGGTTCTGGTCTTCACTTTCAGATATTGTAAACCTCAAAACCTATTTTCCCTACTTAAGCATGTCAATTAGTATGTTAATTAAGAATAAGAATGAGTTAATATTATGTTTTAGGGAAGAAGCTTGAAGAAGAATAAAAATATTCTAACTGTGGAATATTTAGGCTCTCGGATGTTAAAGTGTAAGTATGTATATTTAGAAGAAGGAAAATTGGCTAAGTATGGAAGCCTTGCATTGAAGGTCTTATTGAGGTATGTGGCAGCCTAAGCATCTTGAGGTTCGTTGAGTGCATGTTGGGCATGAGGAAAGAAGTAGACAGCTAAGTGTTGGCCGAAGGGCATGCCATGCATTGGGAATGAGCTATGCGATGACCAAGCCTTATGTTGAGGTTAAAAAGCTTGGACGCATGCGACATGTCCAAGGTTGCCTAAGGTGTTGTGGCAGCAACAAGCGCATGCGATGGTGTGCATTGGCTAGGCAAGGAGTGCGAGCAAGAGAGGCCATGCGATGATCTTGAGACCGAGCGATGGGTGCAGGTGGCGTTGAGGCATGCGCTGGTCAAGGGGGTGTATGTGTCCAAGTGCTACCGTGGTTGTGAGTGTAACAAGCCGTGCGTTGAATTAGGGGAAAATCATAGCTTAACCACCGACTAAAGTAGTCCAGCTCTAAAGTTTAGGAGAATTAAACCCACTTAGTGGGTGAGATGGTAGCCTAAGGTTTAAAGAGGGGCATATAGTTCATAGTATAAAAGAAGACCTCAGTTTAAAGGGTCGGTTTGAGCAGTTTACTTGTGCACAAGAGGTGATTCTAGAAGCATTTAACGGTTATTGAGTTTATTTAATGGCCCTGAGCTGCTAAGAGGAAATTATTAGAGATTCAAGTTGAAATCTAAAGGATTCTTCAAGAAAGTCAGGCTCTCTGATGAATGTGGGTCAGTAGAAGAGATCAAAGGATTCCAACCAGACCACGAGAAATTTGAAGCTCAAATTTTAAGGTAAGCTAGTTAAGACATTGTGAAAAAAAAAATTCAAGAAAATTTTCAAAAAAAAAGTCTGGAAAATTTTCAAGAAAAGGTCTGGAAACTAAGTTATTCATGCCCAAAGTTGACATTGAAAATTTGGTTTGAACAAGCAGGCAACTACAACCATTGAGCAGGCAAGCAACTCAATCGACAAGTTGTAGACGCATGCGAGGGCAGGTTGACCTGAGACGTTGCGCCAATGTGCATGCAAGGGGTTGCACAGTGGGCGGCAGGGCGCATGCTGGGGTTAAAGTAATGCGATGGTGTGCGGCGGAATGGGCGCATAGGCATGCGTTTGGCGCAAGAATGATGCTAGTTGGCCGCATGATTTAGCATCAACAATCAAGGAAATTCTTAAGTGTTGAACGGATAAGGAAGGCATGCGTTGAACTAAAGGAAGATGTTCTAAGTTGAATGTTAAGCTTGTTTATGTGAGTTAGACTCACACGGTAACTAATAACATTGATCAAATATGTTTACCATTTCCACAGGGTTAACACCAATAGGGAAGGCTTATCAATCCTAGGAAGGACGCCCAAGGCTGTGAGTGATAAAACTAAGTGTTTTTCCAATGTTTTAGTAAACTCATGTTTTATTTAAAAGTACATACTCATGCTAGCTCTATTTATAAGAATGTTTAAGGCAGCTCCAAGAAAACTAGTTTTTAAAGTGTCTTATTAACGTATGACTTAGTTTAAAGAAGTTATGAAAGCATGTTCAAGTATTTATATACTTTATGTTACTAGCATGCGTTGGAAGTTCATGATTATATGATAAGGATTTTTAAGAATATGTTTCATGCTACTATGCTTTTATACATGCTTTAATGAGTATGTTTCTATGATGATTATGATGAACCTGATACTAAAGCACAGTGAGATTGAGAAGATATTCGGACCATAGTACCTAAGGTATGACGGTACACTTAATTATTACCACGTGCACATAGGTAGAGTTGTTGGTTGTGTTGAGATTACTCCACACAAATTAAGGATAAAGGTTGAGGTATTGGGCAAAAAGGTTCTATCTCAACAAGGTTTAAGAAGAGTTATAATGTTTTAATGTTTTCAGAAACTCTATATTTAAAAAGTTTTACGTATGAGTTTGCTTGGTTGTTTTCAGTTTAAAGCATGATGATTAAGTTTTATTAGGCACTCACTAGGCTAGTTGCTTACTTTTTCAAATGTCTTCCTTTTCCCTAAGTAGTGGTCATCTCCTCAGAGGTTAGTTGCCTTGCTGCTCTGCCACTCAAGGACTCAAGATTTGCTTAAAGACTAAAGTGACATTCTAGTTGCCTATTTTGTCTATGTCTGTACATATGTGTTGTTCATCCTAGGAACTAGTGAGGAATGTTGGGACCCGCTGAACTCTGTAACTGTTACTATGATACTTTTATATTTGTATTGGACCCTAGTGTTCCGAGCTTGTTTTTAAGTTTTCTTAGTTTACTGAATGTTATATATGGGATTTAGGGTTTCTTAAGCAAGTTAAGGAGGCTAGTTTCTTTCTTTACATCCACGAATGCATCTGGTAATAGATTTTCTATATTTTGCAAATGAATTATCTTTTGAACTTCAAGTTCACATTGATCTGTACGAGAATCTAAATGAGACAATAACGATGCATTCCATGTAATTTCTTTTCCAAAATTTTAATTCCTCCCCCTAATGTTTGAAAATTTGTCTCATTAAAACGACAATCAGCAAATCGCGCAGTAAATACATCACACGTTAGGGGTCCAAGATATTTAATAGTTGATGGGAAATCATATCCTACCTCCTTTCAGGAGTATATCGTGGTGGAGCAATTGGAACATATACTACACATCCAAAAATTCTCAGATGGGAAATATGTGGCTCATGATCATAAGCTAATTGTAATGGTGAGTACTTATGATAAGCTACTGGCCTAAGTGACATTGCAAGCAAAATAGCATGTCCTCATATAGGTGAAGGAAGCTTAGCTCTCATAAGCAATGGTCTTGCAATTAATTGCAAATATTTTATGAATGATTCTACTAAACCATTTGGTGTATGAACATGAGCTATAGGATGCTCAACACTATCCTAATTAACATACAATAATTATCAAAAGCTTGGGATATAAATTCACTATCATTATCAAGACGAATGGTCTTAATTGTATAATCAGGAAACTGTGCTCTTAACTTAATTATTTGAGCAAGTAATCTTGCAATGCAAGATTTCGACTTGATAATAAGCACGCGTGTGACCATCTGCTGGATGCGTCTATTAATATCATAAAATATCTAAATAGTCTACTTGATGGGTTAATAGGTCCACAAATATCACCATGAATTCGTTCTAAAAATGCAGGTGATTCAATCTCCACTTTAGCTGGTGATGGTCTAATTGTCAATATTCCTTGAGAGCAAGCATCACATAATGATTCATTAGATTGAAGAATCTTCTAGTATGATTGAATCACTAAAACACTAAAATTGTCCGTAAATAAACATTTGTTATCATAAAAAAAAGGTATGACTGAAGTCCACAAAGCTACCAATATTAATTTTTTTTTTTAAAAAAATTAGATCCAACACCTAAATGAGTTGATTTAAAAATGATATTAAGAGAACAGGAAAATGAAGAGAAATTTTCGAACAACTAAACTTGAAGCAAGCTCATGAAATGTCCAACTGAAACAAACAAACTATTTCTTTTTTTTCCGTTTTAGCAAATTCTACTAAAAGCGATGTATGGTTTTTATTGAATGAACCAACTTTAAAGTTTACTATTACTTTTAATTGAATTAATATGATAACTAAAAACATAAATGTTGATAGCAGTTGAAAGTGCTATCTTCATCCGCTTAACTCAAGGTTGTTTAGATACTTAATTTGGTTTTATTGATTATTTTGTAGGACTCGAGTGTACAAGTAGTCGGATTAAGCGTTCGAAAATAACAGGTGCTAAAATGACAAATTTAGGAGATATCCATCAAATGACGAAGTAAGAAGGCTACTGCACTACGAAGCATCTCAACACTCTGATTAAGCTTAAGTCCAATGCTAGCTTGACACTATTGGATAGAATGCTTAGATGTAGGGAAACGTTTCATTGCAACACTTCGGAGATTTCATGATGCCATCGTTGCATTGTACCTTGGCGCTTGAACTTTGAAGCTGAAAGACAGAAGCATCAGCATTGCAACGCTTCTTCAGAGCACTGTGATGCTACGGTGTTTGACGGACGCATAACCCTAGAGCGCGAGCAATGCAGCGTCAAGCCAGCGCTACAATGCCTGCCTGATGCTTGGCCATTATGCGCCGCAGCGTAGCAACGCCCTTTCTAGTGTTGCGACGCTGCAACAGTTTTCTAAAAGGAGAATTTGGGTCCAACCGATATCATCGGATCTAACACACCCAATTGTGAATGCCGTCACTTTGTCTCAGCCTAGTTTTAGCCCACTTTTATACCAAAACTCTGAAAAGAATTCTTCCCCTTTACCAATTGTATTGAGTTCGAGTATGTTTAATGGCTAAAGGGTAAGAACTTAGCTTAGGTTTGTTAGTTTAATTTCATTCTAATTTAATTCTTGAGACTGGTTTTGTAATTCTGTGAGTTTTATTATGAATTTATGGAATTCATCTTTAGCATATTCTTTAATTTTCATGTATAGGATAATCTGACAAATTAGCTATGCATATTTAATTAATTGCTTTGATTGGCCCTAATTTGTAATTGTTAGGTAGTCATCACCTAGAAGCATGGGTTAAGTAAGTTTGTTGTGTTAATCTGGGATTCCAGTTAGCAAGCATTTACTTTCTAACTTAGATAAATTTTGCTCAATTAATTAGTTAGATGATGGAAACTGATTAATGGACAATGTTGATCACAATAAAAGAAAATAGTGTCGAGGATAGCTTTTCCATAAAATAAAAAGATTTGTAGAAGATGAAGTTTTTAGAGAGAAGTTGTTGCCAAAAGAGAGAAAAAAATCAGATTTCAAAAGAAGTAGAAGTTTAGATTCAAATTTGGCCATTGGAGAAGGTTAACAAAAAAGTTGGTTGCACAAATAACAATCAGACCCAAAATAATAAAAGATGTAGAAAAAGGATAAAAATATTAGGGATATGGAAAAAAATTAGCGCCATATATCACTGGTAGCATCTATCAATGATAGTTGTATAGGTAAATGACTAAAAAGCCCATATGAAGCCAACCATTCCGTGTTTCTTTTTCTGGTTTTCTCAAATTCAAAACTATCAACTAATAGCAGCTATCAATGATAGACACTGATAGCTACTTTGAGTTGCTATCGTTGATAGCTGCTAGCAGTGATAACTTTCAATTTAAGAAACATTAATACAACCTTAAAATAGTAACATTGTTTTGGGGTTGATGCCCTAAATCTCGTAGGGTTATATAGTTTGTAAACATTTTTGAACAAACTCATTTTGTATTTAATAAAATATATGAATAACTCATTTTGTATTTAATAAAATATATGATATTTTATTCATTGTCTATAAAATATATGATATTTTAGTTGCATTAACCACAAACCAATAAACTAACATCCAATGTTATCTTTGTAACTTAAACATGTATGTAGAGACATACGCATGGATCATTTTAAGTGATAACCTAAATGGTCTGTAGTAGATGGATAAGATTGGGTACCTTATCTTAGTAACACTACGAGTATGGCCCACTTTGTAGGTGTTATAATTGTTGTAAAGTGCTACAAATGATCTGATCCTGATCATTCATGTATAGACATGCGAGTAGGGATATTCTATATAAAGGAGTTTGTATAAGACTGGGCCATGAAATTTTTAGTCTCATTATATAACGCAGTTCATGATACAGACTTACATTTCACTAGGATAACCATAGGTAACATAACCTGAATCCTAAGTGAGTTGTGAACTCTTGCCTATGAGGGCGGTCCTTTGATTTGTATGGGTGAGAGTGGCCAGATTGCTAACTCAATAAGCCTACGATTTTAAGGATTCATCTGATTGGATATGCCCTTCTGATCATTGTGAAAGAGAGAGAGATGTAGGAGATTTGAAAATTGCCTAAGAAGAAAGATACGTACACCCGTTACCTCTACAGCTAATTGGGTGAATATCACTCAGTTAGTTGAGACTGCTACTAGAGTTGAGCAGAGTGTAGTGAGGGTAGATATACTCCAGCCAGGTGCGGAGCAATTCAAGATTCCAGGAGAAATGAGAGGTAAGAGTTTTAGATCCCCGTTCTCTAGATTGTCAAGTATGAATAGTTTTGGAGGCTCGAGCCAATAAGGTTCAAGTCGAAAGAGGCCAAGACCTATAACTAGACCGAGTGGTAGATTGGTAACAGGTCGTGCTAGCGAGTTAGTAGCTAGTACAAGAAGGAAACCACTGTGTGCAAACTGGGGTAAGCGCCATACAGAAGTATGTTATGGCGAGAGGAATGTTTGTTTCCAGTGCAGACAAGCAGGGCACTTCAAGAAAGATTGTCCCCAGCTAAGTCATGGAGCACATAGTGAACAAAGAGGAGTTACCCAGGTTGTAGACCAACCTAGAGCGACCGGAGCCAGAGGTGAGGATCCAGCGCAGCTAAGCAGAAAGGGGTAGCTAGATGACCCCAACGACAACAGTAGGGTAGAGTGTATGTTGTGAGACACCAGGAAGTAAAAGAGGCTCAAAATGTCGTAATTGGTACGATAACTTTATGTGATCAGTTCGCTTATGTGTTATTTGATCCTGGTGCTATGCAATCATTCATATCTAGCATGTGTGCGTTGCATATAGATAGAGTGTTTGAGCATATGAATGAGGATTTGTTTATCTCTACATCTGTAGAGGATACTCTAATTGTACATGAGTATTACAGGAATTGTGAAGTAATTCTTGGGAATCAGAGTTTATGAGTTGACTTGATTTCTTTAGAATTGCTAGATTTGATGTTATCTTGGGCATGGATTTCCTAAATAAATACTATGCCACTGTGGATTGTTTTAAGAAAGAGAGTGTTTAGGAAACCAAGTGAAAAAGAGATAACCTTGGTAGGAAGTAAAAGAATACTTCCAGGAGGTCTAATATCAGAAGTGAAGGCTAGGAAGCTGTTGAGTAAGGGATGTGAAGCTTATTTAGCTTATGTGACATTTTCACAGGATAGGAACCTGAGACCTGAGGATGTACCTGTGGTACAAGAATTCTTAGGTGTGTTCCCTGAAGAGTTACGAGGTTTACCACCTGACAGGGAAGTTGAGTTTACTATTGAGTTAGTTCTATGTACAACACCTATATCTCAGACACCATATAGGATGGCACCAACATAACTGAAGAAGTTGAAAGTTCAGTTACAGGAACTTGTTGATAAGGGGTACATTAGACCCAGTGTGTCGCCTTGGGGAGCGCCAATCTTATTTGTCAAGAAGAAAGACGGTACTCTCAGATTATGTATAGACTTTAGATAGTTGAATAAGGTGACCATTAAGAATAAGTACCTATTGCCTCATATAGATGATCACTTCGATCAGTTAAAGGAAGCCACAATGTTCTCTAAGATAGATTTGAGATTAGGTTATCACCAGTTGAAGGTGAAGGAAACAGAGGTTCCAAAGACTACTTTTAAAACTAGGTATATCACACCCCGCCTCGAGTCCGCACTTCTGAGCTCGAGGAGAGGCGTGAGAGACCGCAGATACCACCCTTTTTTGATACCTACTGTCCAACTGAACCTCTTTACTACACTCAATAAACTTTAAGTCAAGGAGATAACAACAATTGATTAAGTAGGCCAATTTTATATTACAACAATGTAATGTTCATACAACTCCAAGACCTAATTACAAAGTTTACAACAACCATTCTTAAAACCCTCCGGAAGTGTAACTGTGGCTTGTGGCAGACCTTGACCTTAGCAGCACCCTAGTACTTCTCACCTTCTGCTACCTGGGGGGGGAGCGGGGGAAAGACATAAAACATAGAAAACGTGAGCTACAAAGCTCAATGAGTGGCATTTTTAAACAAACATAAGTTTGATTTTAGAAATTCATCTTTGGGAAAACAATTCCACAATCAACAACAATCACATAGAAAAATGTAATCTCTCCAACCTGTCAGCTGGACAACCCTGCCATGATTATGTATTTTTCCCGGGTATTCTTCGCAAATGACCCGTGATGACCGACGTGGACACAAGCTCAATACACTATAACCCGTCGACTGTGCACATGTCGACATTTCTTGTTAGCCATGTTTGGGTACGCTGACAATCCTAGCCAGATATTCTGACAATCCCAGCCAGCATCCCATCAAGCACACTAACAATATCCCAGATATGAATCCCATTTCCTAATGCAAATATACATGCATTGTGACAACAACACAATCAAATATCCAAACAAACATATTTCTCGATCATGCCAATATTTAAAATGCAACCTATATATATATAAATAAACCATACAAACAATGGAACAACCACTCACCTTGGTTGGTTAGGAACTTTCCTTTCCGAAGTTCCTTAGGTTTCCTTGGTTTCCTTTTTGAACCCTAAATTCCAGATTCAATTATCAGCTTAGATTACTCATAGTTCCAGAACTTATTTTAAGATACTTTCTTCTGAAAACATGTTATAAAATGTCTCAGGAAGAATACCTTAAAAGATTAGCTCAGAACTCTTCGTGTTTTGGCCGGAATCATCAAAATATCAAGGCTGGCCCAAGCTTACCCTACAGCTCGACCCTTCTGCATTTTCCTCATTCTCCAGCCCGATTCCTTAGAGCTTCTTCTCCAGCCACCTTACCCTGAAAACTAGACTCTCAGAGCTTTCAAGTTGCTTTGGAATCACTCCAAACGCACGAGTATTCTGGGAGATATCCTCGTCCCAAGTTGATGCTACTTCCAGACCTTCCTGTCCGACAACATCTTCCCCTCTTGGAACCTCTTGACCAACGTGTGGTCTTGCTACCAATGCATGCGTTCCTTCATCAATGCATAGATTCCTCACAATTAGCCTTCATACACTTCCTAATGTCCTTTAAAGAGAAATCGAGTTATCATCTAAAGAGAAGTCCTTGGCCTTATTTAAAGGCGTCCAAAATCTCCCCCAGCGCGACACCTCTTGCTTGGCCACATGTCCAGGTGTCCTTTCCCTACCCTATTAATGCAATCTATACGCCATCGTAATCCAAGGTGTCTTCCTCTCCTTTTACCAACACATAGCCCTCAAATTTGCATGTCTCCTTGTGCAAAGAAGCACAAGGAACATCTAAGGTTAGTGTTGCAAATGCTAAGAGAAAAGAATTTATATGCCAAGATTAGTAAGTGTGATTTTTGGTTAAATCAAGTTGTATTCCTTGGGAATATAGTTTTGGCTAACGGAGTCAGTGTAGATTTCCAAAAGATAGAAGCGATAGTTAACTGGTAACAACCCATGATTGTAATAATGGTACGCAATTTTCTGGGTTTAGCAGGTTACTACAGGAGATTCGTAAAGGGATTTTCTAAGATAGCTATACCATTGACAAACTTGACTAGAAAAGATTCGAGGTTTGACTGGTCGCAGAGTGCGAGCACAGTTTTCAGGAGTTGAAACAGAGGTTAGTGTCAGCACCAGTGTTAACTTTACCTACACCAGGTAAATAGTTTGAGGTTTATTGTGATGCATCCCGACAAGGATTAGAATGTGTGCTGCTGCAGGAAGGAAAGGTAGTGGCCTATGCTTCTCATCAATTAAAGAAGCATGAATGTCACTACTCTACACACGATTTAGAGTTAACAGCAGTTGTGTTGGCTCTAAAGTTTTGGGGACATTACCTGTTTGGTGAACGTTTTCATATATTCACTGATCATAAGAGTCTAAAGTATATCTTTGATCAGAAGAGCTAAACTTGAGATAGAGAAGATGGATCGAGTTGATCAAAGACTATGACTGTACAATTGATTACCACCCAAGCAAAGCAAGTGTGGTGGCTGATGCTCTAAGTAGAAAGACCAGATCAGCCAGAGTTGTTATCTGTATAGTAAAAGGTGTACTGATACATGAGTTGCATAGTGCTAAAGCAGCATTATCAGTTGGACAAATCGAAGATTTGATAGCTTCATTTCAAGTACGTTCTACTCTCGTAGATGATATTCTACATGAACAGTTAAAAGATTCTGAACTTCAGAAGTTAGCTGAAGAAGTAGGTAAAGGTCTGAGGATGGAGTACCAGTTAAGAGCAGGCAGAGTGCTACTGATAGAAGGTAGAGTATGTGTACCTAATACCTTAGCACTTAAACAGGCTCTTCTAGAAGAGGCACATAATTCGGCTTATGCTATGCATCCAGGCAATACGAAGATGTATAGAACATTAAAGAAGTCGTACTAGTGGCCTGGTATGAAAAGAGAAATAGTAGAGTATGTTGACAGATGTTTAATGTGTCAGCAAGTTAAGCCAGAAAGATAGAGGCCAGTAGGATTGCTTAATCCACTCCCAGTACCAGAGTGGAAGTGGGAGCATGTTACGATGAATTTCTTGTTTGATTTACCTAGGACACCAGCGAGCTATGATGGTATATGAGTAATTGTGGATAGATTGACAAAGAAAACTAAGTTTTTACCTGTTAAAGTTACTTTTACCCTAGACCAGTTAGCTAAGCTATATGTTGACCGAATTTGCGAATAACAACAGTTACCATTTGAGTATCGGAATTACACTGTATGAGGCTTTATATGTAAGACCATGTAGAACTCCGATATGTTGGAATGAAGTTAGTGAAAGGAAATTACTAGGCCCAGAACTTGTTCAGCAGACGTCAGACAGTGTTAAGATTATTAGAGAAAATCTTAAAACAGCTCGAGACAGGCAAAAGAGTTATGCCGATAAGCAGAGAAGAGAATTGGAATTTGAAGTTGATGATAAAGTATTTCTTAAGTTGTCTCCGTGGAAAGGAATACTCAAGTTCAGTAGGAAAAGGAAGTTAAGCCTGAGGTATATTGGACCTTACGAGGTAATAGAAAGAGTTGGCCCAATGGCTTACAGGTTGGAATTACCTCCAGATTTATCTCGTATTCATGATGTGTTCCATGTGCCGATGCTAAGAAAGTATGTGCCAGATCCTACCCATGTGTTGCCTGAGCAACCAGTGCAATTGAAAGAGAATTTGTCTTATGAAGAGGAACCAGTGGAGATTCTTGATAGAAAAGAGCAAGTCTTAAGGAATAAGAAAATACCATTGGTAAAGGTACTATGGAGAAACCATTGCACTGAAGAAGCTGCATGGGTAGCTGAAGAGCAAATGAGAAACAAGTATTCGCAGTTGTTTAATTTACGGACTTGTAGTGAAAATTAGAGGATGAAATTTTCTTAAGTGGGAGGTAAATGTGAACCTTGAGCCCTAATTTCTCTACTTGAGCATGTTCCCTACTGAGACCAATATGGTGAGTAGGTGGATGTGAGAATTAATGTGTAATTGTAGAGAAAAGGATAAGAAGTTAGAAGAAAAGCTTAAGTTTGAAAACTTGACTCTTGGGTAAAGCTTGAAAAATTGGCTAAGTATAGCCGTGCTGCACTAAACAATAGCCATGTTGCGCTAGACGATGGGCGTCAGCGCTACAAGATGGGCATCCGTGTGCTATGTGTTGGGCGAGATCGTTGGGTGACAAGCATCAATATGAGGTCACTAAACGATGAGCTAAACGATGGGGCGTGAGCTAAACGATTAGACTTGTATTGATCGACATTAATCACCGATTAAAGACACCAGATGTCCTTAGCATCGGATGTTATTCCATGAAAAATGAAGTGTCACGCTATGATTTAATGAGAGGCGGTGGAAAGCAATATAAAAGGGGAGGTCGAACTTCAAATGATCAGTTTGATCAATTCCTCCATGCAAATTTAAAGTTCTTGGTGTTTTTAGAAAGCTCCGATAGTCTACTTTCAGATGTGACACTGATGGAAGAAGTTCTCATTGGATTAAGGCCGAAAAAGGAGAAAAAGAGCCAAAGGTTCTGTTCTCGGGTGAATCCGAGCCATCATTAAAGAATTGAGTGTCTAAGATAGACCACAAGGAGTCCGAAGCTGAAATTTTGAGGTAAGATTCCTGAGAAAATTATAAACATGTTTATGGAAGGAAATTTCTTGAGATGAGCTCTGGAATTCGATTTATTAATTTTGTAAGATGAATCTGGAATTTTATGAACAAGTAGGCAGCTGCTTGAGTTGAATAAGCTAACAGCTCGAAGGAAACACTTGGACAGACCAAAGGCTTAACTTTTCCATGTGTGGGACCTGCTGTGTAGACTGAGGAGAGCTTGCAGTGGGTCTTGGATGCATAATCAGCCTTGAGGACGACCATATGCAGCTGTAAGAACACTTAGAGAGAAATGTGTTGGTTGCATAAGTGGTGTTGCGTTTGTAAAGAGCAGTTGGAAGCTTTGCATGAGCCAAATCTCAAACAAATTCTAAGTTTCTAAACCTACAGCAAGGATTGACACCAATAATAGAAGCATATCGACCCTTGAGGAATAGTTCTAAAAGTTGTGAGTGACTAAATATTTACAATATTTTAAAGAAACCATGTTTTAAAGAAAGATTATTCTCATGCTAGCTAGTTTTACAAAGTAATTTCCAAGCAAACCATGATTTATGTTTTAAACGCATGCCATGTATGAAAGTTTATTGAAAAACTATTTATGTGTGTAGTTACACAAAGCATGCGTTAGTATCTTTAAAGAGAAAGTCATTGTATGACTAGTTTTACTTGAAACTTGATACCGAGGGACATTTGAGAAGGTATCCGAGCAGCCCGATACTGAGGGACAAGTTTTGACAAGGTATCTGAGCAAAAGTACCTAAGGTATGACGGTACTTAGTTATGGCCACTGATGCATTGTTTTATGTAATGGAAATATGGATGATATGCGTTAATGGAATTGCGTTGTGCAGTCAAGTTTCCCAGCGGAATTCAAGTGTAAATTCCTCTGAGTTTCCTGGTAAGTCCAAGGTCGAACACAGGGACTTGTGAAAATAGATTGCGTTGGTAATTTTTTATGAAAACTTTGCGATAACCGAAAAATAAATAAAGAGTTTGGTTATTGATTGCGTTGATTGAAAATAAATAACAAATGCGGCAGAGTTTGAAAAGAGTTTGTAAATGGGAAATGCGATGAATATGCAGTGAACGGGTTGAGAAAGATTTCGGCTAACACTCTCTAGAATGTGTTCATGCTTGCGATCATGCAACATGCATATAACAGTAAACCACCTCTCGGTGCAAATACCATGGCTTCTAAGGCTAGAACGCATGCGATAATTATGCGATAAGTCTACAGGGTTTACACATAAACCTCTATCTCTATTTATGCGATGATAACATGACATTCACACAAATATGCGACCACGTAATATCATTCCCATTCCTAGGATGCATGCGATGCAAGTTAACAAACAGAGCTTATCTCTAAGTCCCTATCTCTTGTTTATGGAAGCCTAATCTTGTTCTTTCGAGTCCAAATTCTACCTAGCTCTCTCGAGACATTAGGTTCTTTCTTTAGACTCTCTTTCTTGAGTGACTCTAAAGGGTATTTTGCATAGCATAAATCAAGACAATCGCCAGCAATGAACTTCCTAGGTCATGTTAGCTTAATTCTTCTCAACCCATTCAACTAGTTTAGCTACTCATGCGTATTAAGAGATTAAGTGCAGAGATTAGAGAGTAGAAATAGATATCGTTCCACTTGAATAAGAATATGATAATGAAGCTACCAAAATTAACACGCGAAAGAATATATGTTGAATAAAAGAGCCTGTTAGCAGATTTTCAACCTTGGACCAGAAGGGCAATTTTTCTTCTCCGGCATTTTACACTTGTATTCTACCCGTGTTCTGAAAGATATTCTGTTGCTCTCGGCGAGGAGTTCGGCCTAACCTCTCTGATCTATACGCCCCAAGGGTTCTCTCTCGAGTTGCCATCCTGGCGCATCGCCAGCCTCACTCCACCATCTTCTCTTGCTCTAGCCGTAAAAATGGAAAAAAAATTATGAACAGAAGCAACTGCGTTAACTCGTCAATCGATCAACCCTTTATCTGAAAGGAATGCACTTGGTATTTTGTGTGAAACCCGGGGTGGTTTTCATTTTTCCTATTAAGTAGGTGGTTAAGGAAATTAACTAAGTGAAAAGTTGAAAATCTATGTTGAAGTGAAGGAAATTTCTAGGTGTTGTAATAGATTTTTCTTATTATTTAAGTTAAGCTTAAATTTGATTAAGAAAAATGACTAAGTGTTGGACTAGGCATTGCCATGCTGTGCATATAAGGATCTTGAGAGATGTATATTTAGGCAAGGAGAAGATGAATGGGAGTGACACATACCTTTGAAGTTAGACCAACGCATTAGGCTGTAATGGGTGCGTTGGATGCATTGGAATGATGGGTGTGATGTGTTGGAATGCATTGGATGATGGTAGATGCGTTGGATCATGGATGCATGGATACGTTGTGAAGGAAGGAAATGGAAGGATGGTTTGAAGGTGGCAACCAAGGATGAGGCATTGGATGACATAAGGGCTAGGGTCGATAGCATACATCGAGCAGGCTCGGCCAAACTGCCCAGCCATGAGTCGAAGCGGGCCAAGCTGTCGCTGCCAAGCGATACGTCCGATGGAAGCACCCATGTGTTGAGCAGGCCAAGCGCTGCCAAATGCCCAACCATGCGTCGAGCAGCCTCGGCCAAACTGCCAAGTGATGCGTCAATAGCCTAGCTGCCGTGACCGAGCGTCCATGCCTATGCAGCCCGAGGCCCTGTCGAACGACCATGCCTATGCATCGAAGTGCCTTGTCGAGCGGCCATGCAGTCGAACACCTTGCCATGCGTCGAGCGCTCTTGCCAAGCGCCTATGCGGCCGAGCAAGTTTGTGAGCGATGGCCAGTGCCTATGACAGCACGGCCCATGCAATCAGGGAACCCAACGCCTATGCAGCACGCTCATGCGTCGAGTGGCTAGCACCGATATGCCCAAGTGCCATGCGCCCATGCCGAGCAAGCCTTGCGGTCATACCTAGTGAGCCATGCGTTGACGATGAGCGGCCACCCTATGCATTGGTGATGGTTGGCTCTTACAATGGCTAAGTTGGATTGTGAGTTGGCTTGCTATGTGTGGATTATAGACTATGTGTTGATAGCCTAAAATGCATTGAACATCCAAGGGTTTGTGGATGCATAAGAAGGATGAACTCATGAAGGATGTCATCTGGACATGTGGCTTGTTAGGAGGAATTCTTAAACCTTAAGCAAATTAGGTGGAAGCATAAGAAGACATGCAAGGTTGAGGGCTATGCATTGGTGAAAGGAGAAGATGACACTTTGGGTTGTGCTGATGCAAGATTGCATTGATGGTGTAAGGAAGAGACACTTGGTCATGCGGCCAAGTAGGAGGTTTCGGCCATGGAGCAATCTTGGACTCCTATAAATAGAGCAAAGGACTTCAGATGAAAACTCAAATTCTCTTTAAAAGACATAATGAAGAGTGTGTGAGGACTAATTGGGAGAAGACCATGCGTTGGTCAAGGAGCTCCATGAGGGGAGATGCTGTCGGGCAGAAAAGACAGGAAGTAGCATCAACTTGGAATGAAGAGTTCTCCCAGAATACTCGTGATTTTGATATGATTTCAAAGCCATCTGAAAGATAAAAGAGTCTAGTTTTAATGGTGGGGCTGCCGGAGAAGAATCGCCAAGGAATCGGGCTGGAAGCTGAGAAAAAGACAGAAGGGTCAGGCTGTCGGGTAAGCTGGGCCAGTATTGATGTTTTGAAGATTCCGCCTAAACCACGAGAAGTTCTGAGCTAAGATTTTTTGGAAAGCTTCCTGAGACATTTTAGAACATGTTTGAAGAAGGAAGTATCGTAAAATAAGGTTTGGAACTATGATTAATCTAAGCTGATATTTGAATTGGGAATTTAGGATTCAAAAGGGAACCAAGGAAACCTAAGGAACTTTGGAAAGAAAAGTTCCTAACCAACCAAGGTGAGGGGTTATTGTGTGTTGTATTATTGATGGAATTTCGATATATAAGTATATATATAGGGGATAATGTTAAATTGGCATGATCAGGGATATATGTTTATTTGATTACTATGCTTTTTAAGATATTGCTTGTATGTTTGTTTTGGAAACTGGAATTGTACTCGGGATATATAGTTAGCATGCTTGAAAAGGGTACTTGGCAGGAAAATATAGTCATCTTCGATCGGCGGGAAATGATAGTCGGTGACGACCGGTGGGAAATATAGTCAAGTTACCTAAGCATAGCTAGCGGGAAAATAGTCGATGTGCACATTGGCGGGATAATAGGGTACAGGGAAAGTTTCCACAGGAATTGTTGTCGTCTTAGTATACGTGTGAAAGTACTGGAATGTAGGATCATGCCAGGGATAACCAATGGTAAAGCTGGGGATGTTTTTTTTTATTATGTGATAACCATCGGTTAAGCTGGGGATTGATTGTTTTAATCATCGGTCGAGCTGGGGCTTATCCAGCGGTTTAGCTGGAAAATAATATTGAACTTGTGGTAATGTTCTTCTTGACTATGCATTTGCTTTCCCAAAAGTATATTTCTATTGACAAAGTTATTTGTTTATCTAAAGGCACCACTCACTGGGCTTTATAGCTCATGTTTTCCATGTTTTATGTTTTAACCCTCCCCCCCCCCCAGGTAGCGAAAGGTGAGGAGTTCCAAGGTGTTGCTAAAGTCAAGGTCTGCCACGTGCCACAGTTACACTTTCAGAGGGTTTTATAGTTGTTGTTGTAAACTTGTAATTAAGTCTTGGAGTTGTATAAATGTTACATTGTTGTAATAAAATGGGCCTACTTAATCGGTTGTTGAATTTGTTCATTGGTATCAGAGGTATTTCCGCAAGAATTATTAGGCAGTAAGTGTCAACTAAAGGGTTGATAACTGCTACAGTCACGCCCTTTCTCAGGCTCGGAAAGTAGTCTTTGGCGGGGTGTGACATATTTATAGGGCATCAATGGTGAAAGACAGCTTCTCTCTCCCGGTTGTATAGATGGGGCAACTTTAATTCTTGATTGACGTGCCGAATGATTGTTACCGATAAAGCTGAATGCACTTTGTGACCGTTATCGACTGTCAACTTAATTTGGATTCGACTGTCATCAGATTTCTGTCCCATCGCTCTTAATTGGCCTTTCACCCAGATGCACCCACCATGTTGCGCTGACCAAGTTGTAGCAATTCTTCTCGGGCGAATGTTTGCGAGCCCGATCAACGCAAAGTCTTGCGGTGAAGTTGCGCTCGAATGATAATTTCCTATGATCGCAATCTTGCATTGCGTTAACGCATATTCTGCACAAAAATAAAAAATCAATAGTTCTAATATGCTGAATGCATGCGACCGCAATATTATAGAATTTATGCTTAATGGACGCAATTTAACATATTTTATCAACGCAATCCAACATTGTTTAATAACATAGCACTATAATAACGTGCATTTCTGCCCGTTATCAGGCACATACACGTAGGTAGTTAAAGTCAGAGATTGAGAAAAAGGGTTCTCTCTTGACTAGTAGTTGACGTTGGGATTTAACCATAGCAGGGTTATTTTCGACTAAGGAACAATTTAATGTTTTATGATCAAAACAACTTTATATGCTGTATGCTTGAAAAATGTTTATACTTCAATACAAGGTTACTGTAGAAATTTATATTTCAGTTTAATCTCTTTATTGAGACTTTTGCATGAGAATCAGTTTTCTTTCTTAAGTCACTTATTGGGCAAGCAAGCTCAACCCATTTTCAAATGTTTTCCTTTCCTTAGGTAACGGTCAAATCCTCAGGAGGTAGCTCTGCACCTGCTCTACCACTAAAGGACAAAGTTATTGTGACCCATCTGTTAGGTGGTTACTGTAAATAGTGTACACATATTACAGTTGGTCATATAGGGACTAAGGTTTTGGGAATCGGGACTTATGGAACTAGTAATGTAAGCTCTCTAAATATTTTATGTGTAAACTTAATGTTTTTAGCCTAAGAGGCATCCGTTGTGTATGAGCTTGCATGTTGGTATAAGAGTTATTTCAATTGGAATTATTGAGCTTCAAATTAAGTTTACACACAAAATATTTAGAGAGATTACATTAATAGTTTCATAAGTCCTGATGCCCAAAACCATAGTCCTTATATGAACAACTGTAACATGTGTACAATATTTACAGTAACCACCTAACAAACGGGTTACAATAACTTTGTCCTTGAGTGGCAGAGCTACCTCCTGAGGATTTAACCACTACCTGAGGGAAAGGAAAACATTTGAAAATGGGGTGAGCTTGCTAGGCCAGTGAGTGACTTAAGAAAGAAAATTGATTCTCATGCAAAAGTCTCAATAAAGAGATTAAACTAAAATATAAATTTCTACAGTAACCTTGTACTGCAATATAAACATTTTCCAAGCATAAAGCATATAAACTATTTTCATTATAAAACATTAAACTGTTCCTTAGTTGAGAATAACCCTACTACAGTTTACTTTCAACGTCAACTGCTAGTCAAGAGAGAACCCTTTTGCTCAATCTCTGACTTTAACTACCTATGTGCACGTGGCCATAACTAAGACCATCATACCTTAGGTACTTTTGCTCAGATACCTTCTCAAAACTTGTCCCTCAGTATCAAGCTGCTCGGATACCTTCTCAAATGTCCCTCAGTATCAAGTTTCAAGTAAAACTAGTCATACAATGACTTTCTCTTTAAAGTATGTAAAGTATAACGCATAGAAAACATGTCTTTAAAGATAACAACGCATGCTTTGTGTAATTAAACACACATAAATAGTTTTTCAATAAACTTTCATACATGGCATTCGTTTAAAACATAACTCATGGTTTGCTTGAAAATTACTTTGTAAAACTAGCTAGCATGAGAATAATCTTTCTTTAAAATGTGGTTTCTTTAAAACATTGTAAATATTTAGTAACTCACAACTTTTAGACCTATTTTTCAAGGGTCGATATGCTTCTACCACTGGTGTCAATCTTGTGGACACAAAAACATATATTAGCTATTAGCATAAGTCTCCCATTTGAGACTAACCCTTAAGTAAGCTTTGCGTTTAGCCTTCCTCTTGAAGACTATCACTCAACACACCTTTCTGTATACCTTAACACATAGGAATTTCTTTAAGATTTGGCTCATACAAAGCTTCCAACCGCTCTTCACAAACGCAACACCACTTATGCAACCAACACTTTTCTTAGTGTTCTTACAGCTGCATATGGTCGTCCTCAAGGCTGCTTATGCATCCAAGACTGCACTGCAAGCTCTCCTCGGCCTACACAGCAGGTCCAATGCACGGAAAAGCTCAGCCCTTGGTCTGTCCAAGCGTTTCCTTCGAGCTGTCAACTTATTCAACTCAAGCAACTACCTGCTTGTTCATGAAATTTCAGATTCATCTTACGAAATTAATAACTCGAATTATAGAGCTCTTCTCAATATATTTCCTTTTACAAACTTGTTAATAATTGTCTCTCGAATCTTACTCAAAATTTCAGCTTTAGAATCTTCGTGGTCTTTCCTAGAGACTCAATTCTTTAACGATGGCCCGGATTCACCCGAGAACAGAACCTATGGTCATTTTTCTCCTTCTTTGGCCTTAATCCAATGAGGACTTCTTCCGGTAGTGTCACCTATGAAAGTATACTCTTAGAGCTTTCCAGCGACACCAAGAACTATAAATTTGAATGGAGGAATTGATCAAACTGATCGTTTGAAGTTCGACCTTTCCTTTTTATACTGCTTTCCATCGCTTCTCATTAAAGCATAGCATGACACTTCATTTTTCATGGAGATAAATCCGGTGCTAAGAAAATATGGTGTTTTTAATCGGTGATTAATGCTGATCAATACAAGTCCAATCATTTAGCTCACCACCCCATTGTTTAGCCCATCATGTGACCTCACGCTAATGCTTGTCACCCGACGATCGCGCTCAATGCATAGTACACTAATGCCCATCGTGTAGTGCTGACGCCCATTATCTAGCGCAGCACGACTATCGTCTACCACATGCTTTCTCACACATAGATTTTCCTCTCGGCCATAATTTGGCTTCCTTCAGTGCCAAAATAACCTCCCAAATGAGCAAAGCCAACACATGGCACAATACTTAGCCAATTTTCTAGCCTTCAACACATGGGTTATACTTAGCCAATTTTTCAAGCTTTACCCAATAGTCAAGTTTTCAAATTTAAACTTTTCCTTTAAATGTTCATCCTTTTCTCTATAATTACACATTAATTCTCACATCAAGGGCCCAGGGTTCAGAACCATGAATGTTACCTTGGTATTCTCAAGGCGAGAACCCAAGAGTGGTGGGTTCTAGCTATTTTGGATTTTGAAGGAAAACTTAATGTAGAGGAGGGATTGAGAATTTTCACAAAAAAAAAAGAACTCAAAGACACAGAACACTTCTATCATTTACACTTTCTTAATCTCGATTAACCAACATTTGTAAGAAGAAGAAGAAACTTTTCCTTTTCTACTTGCCAAAAATAACCACCACACACTTATGTGGGTGGAGAGAAAAGAACGGGAAGAGAGTTGTAACTCCCTTCCTTTTTATTAAAATAATGATAATAATATAAATATAAATATGATAACTAACTTATCATAATATATATATATCTAAGTTATATGTTATATCAAATATAACATATAACCTATAGTTTTAATATTCTCTCACATATAATATAAACTATATTTTCTTTTCTTTTTTATATGACATTTAATATAAATCATATTTATATTAAATTTAACAACCATGAATCAAATTCATAGAAACTATATTTGAATCTCATTCAAAAATTTATTTCCTCCCATTAAGCTATAATGTATCAAATACATTATGACAATTATATCACATATATTTGAAACAACTTAATTATATCATATATAATTAAATCCCTCTATTAATTTGAACATTTCAAATTAATCCAAAAATTTATTCTCAACTAAATCCTATTGAGCTACCAAGGGGACCTCATGGACCTGTAGCTTGAAGCTCCAATGGTACATGAATAATTAATTAAACTCTTTTAATTACATTATTCACCATCCATTAACTGTCGGGTACTCCACTAAAGACCAATAGCTGCACTCTTCGTACTACAGATATATTTCTGTGTCCATTGAATATAACCAATCAACAGTACGATGACCCTTCACAAATTGCTCGTATGTACAGCTTGGTCAAATTACCGTTTTTCCCCTGTAGTTGCATCTAACTTCTTAAGTACCACCAATCCCTCTAATGAACAGTAGATCATAGTCCAACTATGACTAAACCCCTCTCGGGCAAGGAGAGCGTGTGGTGTCACATTGTTCAAGACTCGATATCAGCCCATAAGGGAGCAATTTATCTACTTAACCCTGCCTCGAGGAAGGAGTGAATTCTATCTTGTATAGTTGTGTTCCCAACTCCAAAATCAGACGAATCCATAAAATGATAGGCTTATTGAGTCGACGATTTGACCACTCTCACCCATACAAATCAAAAGACCACCTTCATAGGTTAGAGTTGACAACTCACTCAGGATTCAGGTCATGTTACCTATGGTTATCCTGGTGAAATGTAAGTCTGTATTATGATCTACGTTATATAATGAAACTAAACATTTCATGGTCTGATCTTATACAAACTCATTTGTATAGAATATCCCTACATGCATGTCTATACATGAATGATCAGGATCAGATCATTTGTAGCACTTTACAATAATTGTAACACCTACAAAGTGGGCCATACTCGTAGTGTCACTAGGATAAGCTACCCAGTCTTATCCATCTACTACAGACCATTTAGGTTATCACTTAAAATGATCCACCCGTATGTCTCTACATACATATTTAAGTTACAAAGATAACGTTGGATGGTAGTTTATTGGTTTGTGGTTAATGCAACTAAAATATCATATATTTTATAGACAATGAATAAAATATCATACATTTTATTAAATACAAAATGAGTTTGTTCAACAATATTTACAAACTATAGGACCCTACGAGATTTAGGGCATCAACCTAAAAAAAATGTTACTATTTTAAGGTTGTATTAATGTTTCTACAATTGAAAGCTATTCACTGATAGCAGCTATCAACAATAGAAAATCAAAGTAGCTATCAGTGGCTATCATTGATAGCTGCTATTAGTTGATAGTTTTGAATTTGAGAAAACCAGAAGAAGAAATGCGGAATGGTTGGCTGCATATGGACTTTTTAGTCATTTACCTATATAACTATTATTGATAGATGCTACCAGTGATATCTGGTGCTAATTTTTTGCCATATCCCTAATATGTTTATCCTTGTTCTACATCTTTTATTATTTTGAGTATGATTGTTATTTGTGCAACCAACTTTTTTGTTAACCTTCCTCCAATGGCCAAATTTGAATCTAACTTCTACTTCTTTTGAAATCTCATATTTTCTCTCTGTTGATTACAACTTCTCTCTACAAATTTCATCTTTTACAATTTTTTATTTTATTTTATGGAAAAGCTATCCTCGACACTATTTTCCTCTATTGTGATCAACATTGTCCATGAGTGCTTAAATCTATATATCTACACTTTTGGGAGCATTTCTTTAGGTTTTCGATTTCATAGTTTCAATTGAGAATTTGAATAAGGTATAAGTGCACCTTGGGTTTGAGCATCGTGGTTTAATCTCATACCCAAAAAAGAATTTGGTCTATTGGTTTGATCCTAAACCTGATTAAGAGGGGATCATCGCACTTTTATTTTTAACTTGTTTAAAAAGATCGGTATAGGTTGGATCTTAATCTTACAAAATGATCGATTGGAGGTTGACTTTTAAAACTGTAAGACGAGTGGTAAATCAGTTTGGCTTTTACCTGTTAAAAAATCAATGTAGTAAAATTACCAAAGAAAGTGTTTTAAGCAGTGGAGTAAGGATTTTTGAACCATTATAAAAATTACTAGTGTCATCTCTTTCTCCTTACTCTTTTTAATCCTAAAATTTAATTACTATGTATGTCGATTGCATACTTACAACATCTTCAATGTGTTATTTCTCGTTCCTTGCTAGTCCATTCCTCTCATTGCCCGAAAAATATAAAGGAAGAAAGAATGAGTATACCAATACCCAGTAAGTGACCTGTTGGACGGAAAATTAGGGACGGATGGGGTTGTGCGTGCAATCATGGGTTAGACATGGCTTAAGCTATGAATTTACGCCCATGCATCTAAGGTCATGTGTCGGAATGATAATGCGTTAATCTGGTATGTAATGACCACACGTTCCTATCACAAGTTTTCTTACGCTCACGCCAAGTTTAACGCGAACGTAAGTTTCTCGGGTAATACAAGGTCGAACATAGGGACTTGTCACTCAATAATGTTTGTGAAGCAATGCATTTGAGGTGATGAATAAAAATAAAAAGAAGAAGTTTAATGGATATACACACTACTCCTACTCCTAACTAAACAGATAGAGCAATAGAAGAGTTGCAATGAGAATTGGTAGATACACAACAACCGTTAACGCATAGTAAATGTTTATTATCTTAAATCGCCCAAGTAATCCCAGCTCATCACACTAACTCATCTCACACCTCTCGGTGGTCAGTCGAATTACTATATCTCTATAGTGCATGGTTGAGTCGAGTATAAGATTGTGCCTATCTCTAGGAACAATGCATACTTTGATTTAGTGCATTCCACCTCTTACCTTCTCAGGCAGTTAGACGCGGCTATTTAACTTATAGACAAGCAATGCAACAACCGATAGACAAGCGTTACTACAGCCTTTCACCAAGCAAAGAGGATTAACTCACTATACTCGCACAACGCCTACCTCTCAGTGGGTTGCTACATGCGTCCTATCTCTAGGCTACACGATTAAGTATGTGATTGCCTTTGATAAATAAACATTGATGATAAACAATGATAGAGATAAAGATGATGAAGAAGATGGCATTGAAGGAATCAAGAGATGCATTGATTTCAAAATGTCTTAATATCTTAAGCTAAAATGTAATACAATACAGAGGTCAGAAGAGAAATGAAGGACTCCACGTCAAGGCTGATGGTGGTGCCATGGATGAATGGTGGATGTCTCTCTCGAGCTCTATCTTCGGCGAAAGCTCCGATCGTCACTTGATTTGGTTTGTGGAGGTAAAGAATTCTCACTGAAAATCTTGCTCAAGCTCTCATCTGTGATCGCAAACCTCTGCCTTGAGGCAGAAGTTTCGGATGATTTGAAATGAAGGTCCAAGGGGTTATTTAAACGCCGACAGCTATCATGATTGCATTATGGCTCACTGCTGCTTTTGTCGCGGTATGAGCATTGACATCATCTTATCTCGTTGATACTCTCAAGATATGCGTCCGAGCTTGATTCAACTGAAGTTATCAACACGTTTTTCCCATCTTGCGATCTTATATTATGGCTATCACTCCGTGGCCGTAATCTCCAAGTGATTACTGCGTTTGCTTGATCACTGCAGCTTCCATTCGATGCATGTGTTTTATTATGGCTATCACTCCATGGCTTCAGCACATACGTTTGATTGCGAGTGCTTATTTTCAATGCATGTGTTTGATTCCTACGATAGCAACAAAAATAAACACTTTGGCATAGAGTAACGCATAATATTGGGTCAGTGAGGATTTAGGTGCTAATCGACGCAAAACTCAATTTTTTTCCACAAATTCTAAGTATTATCACTGCGTTTTCTACTTGTTAGCCCTCATAACTCTAAATAAAAGGCTCATAATAACTGGCATTTATGCCAGTTATCATGACCCGCTACTAGGCCCTCTAGATAACCTGTTAACTTGTCTATCTAGGCTCGGTGTAATACTAGGCGCTCTAGGTAACCTGTTAGAGACTAGTGAGAAGTGTTGGGACCCATTGAACTCTGTAAATATTATTATGATGTTTTATGTTGGTGTTAGGACCCGATGTTGGGAGGTTGTTTTTTTTAAAGTTTATTTAGTCTGGTGAATGTTATATGGGATCTAGGGTTTCTTAAGTGGGTTAAGAAAGCTCGTCAAGTAGTGGATGCCACAAAAGGGTTGGTAACTATAGTCGTCACATTCTCTGCTAGACTAAGAGCGTAATCTGGGAGGGGATGTGACATAGTCTCTTTGAATGCTCACTTTTCAGCTTATCCAATGAGGAGAAGTACCCCTATATTTTTCATCTTCTTATATACATATAGACATAATAAGAGTAAAACAAATTCGAAGGATGAAAAAAAGTGCAAATGTGGTTTCCAGGGTTAGTGTTATACTTTTAATTAATGATTTTTGGAAGTGGTTAAAGTAGTATGAAAAGAGCATATATGATACCCTTAGGTATATGACTTGGTGAGTATGAAGAGAGTTACTTTGATGAAAGTTTTAAAAGATAAATTATCTAAAGCACCCATGAAACCGGGTGGTCTTCAAACGCCAAAATGAACACAAGAATGAAATATGAGAATACACTTTGTTGAGATGAAAAAAATGTGACTTCTATTGATTTAGTTTATTAGAATGAATGATAGTTCAAGATATCAATTCTACTGATTAATCAAGTAAACTTGATTGATGTTCACAATGTAAAGCTAAAAGTTACTACTTATCCTGATACATGTTCTTCATTAGAAAAAGTTCAACATTTATTTTTTTTTTTAAGAAAAGACTTTTTATTCACTATCTAAAGATCAAACTCAACATTTATGTCGGAGATTGTAAGAATAAATAATATGTGACTCATCCATGCCTTCTGTCCTTTCACATCCATAGGTTGTGATTCTTACATGAGTTTCAGTCTTTCACATCCATAGGTTATTCCTTTATCACATGGTTAAATATTTTCATCTGATTCAAACTAACAATCAATTTATGAAGAGTTATGACAATGAATAATTCCATAAATATATATCTTTTCTAAATTTGAAGGACACACTATTTTTCCATCAAAATTTTCTTGTAGATAAGTTTGCCTTACAATGTAATGTTCGTTCGATATTATGGAATGAGGTATTCCATCCATAAGAACGTAATGTAATCTATCTAAAGAGACAACTACACATCAAATAAGACACTAGACAGAGTAAAATTGCCTTCCCAGGTGCACCAATGTTAACTCTTCTTAGGTGCTCTGCATACTATCATCTGATGGGTTGCGGTTGCATCTTGAGTGCAACTTTGACATTTATTTTTATAAATTACCCAAAATCGTAAGAAAAACTAAAAAATTAACTCTTGTTCCACCTATTTTTTTCTTCATTTTACTACTCAAGGCTACGGAAACATGTTTGTCTCAGTTTTACATAAAATCACATGTAATACTAATGTATATGATACTGAGCTCATGCTTTCTACTCAATAATTTAAGCTTTTTAGACTAAATAACTCACTTAAAGGAAAGTTATCGGCGAGAGACAAATAATTATGTTAACATAAATATCTTTTACACAATCAACAAAAATTATGCAACATCAACCTTAAATAAATTAATTAAAGAAGAAAACAAAAAGGCAAATCCACAAATGTCACTGTATCAATTAGTTAAAGTGTTAGCAAAGATCTTTATATGTATATATATATATACTTGGTTAACAAAATAAAAATTTTAATTTTAGCTCGGAATTCTCAAATATATATACACGACTTAACCATTTGAGCAAAGTGCTTGGATCGCTAGTCTTGCAAACAAGTTAGTAGCATTGTCTTTATATGTATATATATATATATACTTGGATCGCTAATTTATTGAGCAAAATTTATCTAAGTTAGAAAGTAAATGCTTGCTAACTGGAATCCCAGATTAACACAACAAACTTACTTAACTCATGTTTCTAGGTGATGACTACCTAACGATTACAAATTAGGGCCAATCAAAGAAATTAATTAAACATGCATAGCTAATTTGTCAGATTATCCTATACATGAAAAATAAAGAATATGCTAAAGATGTATTCCATAAATTCATAATAAAACTCACAGAATTTTAAAACCAGTCTAAAGAATTAAATTGGAATGAAATTAAACTAACAAACCCAAGCTAAGTTCTTACCCTTAGCCACTAAACATACTCAAACTCAATACAGTTGGCAAAAGGGAAGAATTCTTTTCAGATTTTTGGTATAAAAGTGGGTAAAACTAGGCTGAGAAAGAGTGACAGCATTCACAATTAGGTGTGCTAGATTTGATGATATCGGCTGGACCAAAATTCTCCTTTTCTAAAACTGTCGTCTGTAATGCTATGAAGGGCGTTGTAACACTATGGTGCATAATGAGTGAGCATCAGGCAGGTGTTGCAGCGATGGCCTGATGTTGTGTTGCGTGCGCGCTAGGGTTATGCGTCCATCAAACAATGTAGCATCAAGCTAGCGTTTGACTCTAGCTTAAATAGAGCATTGTGACGCTTGGTAGTGCAACAACCTTCTTACTTCGTCATTTGATCGATTTAGCTCCTAACTTCGTCATTTTAGCGCCTTTTACTTCTGAACGCTTAATCCAACTGCTTGTACACTCGAGTCCTACAAAATAATCGATTAAACCAAATTAAGTAGCTAAAAAACCTTGAGTTAAACTGAAGAAGATAGCACATTTCAAGTATTATCAAACACCCCTAACTTAATTCTTGATCGCCCTCGAGCAAGTTAAAACAAGCAATCATGAAAAAATAATTAGTTTGTCAAACTAAAATGTTCCCTACTCAAGCCTCAACAGTCAACTAGAATCAGATTCACAATCAAATGGGTAATAAAAAATCATTCCATTTCATGAACAGTTTGAAAAATCGTTTTAAAAATATTTTTAATGCATGTTCAAGCCCAAAATTATTTATTTTGAACAAGAGTGAGCCTGGAATGGCCTTATGAATCCTCCATTGATTTTCCCCTTTAAATTGGCTCAAAGGATCCTGAATTAGCTTTCCTAAATTCAAAGTGGCAATGACATATCATTGGATTGGTCAAAATCTATTCACCTTTGCCCTTTCCACATGCTTTTACCTTTTTTTTTTTTCTATTTTTTATTTTTTATTTTTATTTTTTTTAGGAATAAAAAGGGGAAACTTAATTTAGGAAATCGACTTTCGTTTTGGCTTACCCACATGGGTGTCATGCAAATCATCCAACTACGGGTCAATTTCTCTTCAAAAGTGCCTAAGCTTAATCATTTCTCTTGGATATTTTAACTCAGAGGGAAACCATGGGTGTCATGGCTGCCCCAGGTT
This sequence comes from Benincasa hispida, assembly GCF_009727055.1. Classification (NCBI taxonomy): domain Eukaryota; kingdom Viridiplantae; phylum Streptophyta; class Magnoliopsida; order Cucurbitales; family Cucurbitaceae; genus Benincasa; species Benincasa hispida. The sequence continues at coordinate 32,014,766 of NC_052352.1, forward strand.
AATCATACCCTTGAAGAAGAGGAGTGGACCCCTAAACATGCATAAATAATAATTTTTTTAAAACTAAGCGACAGTGATATCAATTGACTACATCTCAAGCATGCATTACTAATTGAACCGTAAAAAGACTAACATTTATCACCAAGGCCTATCAGAGTGATAACAAACTTATGGTCTCATAATTCAATTCTAAGCAAGCATTCATGGTCAAGATAGATATGCAAAGGGCTTGGAGATGTAATAAAAATAATTAAGTAGAATTTTCAAAAATATCTTGAAAATTATGAACCCTTTCATCTGACCTATTCTTATGCAAAAACAATTTCTACGAGTGCGTCATAGGCTAGTTATCATAAGGAACACAACAACAAGACAAACATAAGCAAGGAAGCATTGTCCGAGCACAACGCTCAAGGACCCCAATTTGGAAACATAGTCCACTGCCAATAAAATATATTTGTACCGACAAGAAGAAGGAAATGGTCCCATAAAGTCAATCCCCCAAACATCAGATATCTCACAAAAAAAGTATGGGGAATTGTGGCATCTCATTCCTACAGGACAACCCTCAATATTTCTAACACTGCTCATAAGTTTTGCAAACAAAATATGCATCCATAAATAATGTGTCCCAATATAAACCATAATCTAAGTCTTTCTTGGTGGTTCTCTTGGGACTGAAGTGCCCTCCACATGCATGCTTATGACAAAATTCAAGAACAGAAAAGAACTCATCATTAGGGACACACCTCTTAACTACCTGATCTGAATAAAACTTCCACATAATAGAATCCTCCCAAACATAATATTTTGACTCAACTTTAATTTTATTTTGCCTATGTTTATTCATCCCATGAGGGAACTTACCAGTGATCAAGTAATTCACAATGTCAACGTACCAAGGAGTCATAGAAATACCATTTACCTACATCAAAGTGCGGTCAGGGAAGTCTCTATCAGAACTTAGGCAACCTCCCTCTGCTACAATCCAACTCAGGTGATCGCAATAGCATTCTCGCATCCTTTTCTGTCTTGAAGTTTCAGGTTGAACTCCTGAGGGAGAAGAACCCACCTCAGCAATCTAGGCTTGGACTCCTTCTTTGACATCAGGTAGCATAGAGCTGCATGGTCAGAAAAAACAGTAATTTCAGATCCCAAAATATAAGAGCGAAATTTTTTAAAAGCAAAAATAACAGCTAAAAACTCATTTTCCTGCATGGTGTAGCTGCACTGAGCTGGGTTGAAGGTCTTTGAAGCATAGTAGATGATGTGATGTTTCTTATCGATCTTCTACCCCAACCCTGCTCCTATAGCATGGTCACTCACATCGCACATGATCTCAAAGGGAAGGTTCCAACGAGGAGCCTGAATAGCTGGAGTGCACGACAAGGCTTTCTTTAGCACATCAAAACTTTTTATGCATTCGTCATTGAAATTAAAGGCCACGTCCTTTTGGAGAAGAGAGGTCATCGACTGGGCAATCTTACTAAAATCTTTAATAAACTTGCGATAGAAACCTGAATGACCAAGAAACGAACGAACCTCCTTCAAATTTTTGGGGTAAGGGAGCTTAGCAATAACATCAATCTTAGTAGGATCTACCTCTATGCCATGCTTAGATACTATATGTCCTAAAACTATGCCACATGAGGCCATGAAATTACACTTTTCAAAATTCAGAACAAGGTTAGACTCAATGCACCTTTCTAGCACCCTAGACAAATTAGACAGACAATCAACAAATGAATCTCCATATACAGTAAAGTCATCCATAAAAACCTCCATGCATTTTTCAATATACTCAGAAATTATGGACATCATATAGCGCTGAAAGGTGCTGGGAGCGTTACATAGTCCAAATGGTAGTCTCCTGAAGGCGAAGGTGCCATAAGTACGTAAATATCGTCTTCTGTTGGTCCTCTTGATTTATCCTGATCTGATAGAAACCCGAAAAACCATCAAGAAAACAGAAGAAGGGCTTCCCAACAAGCCTTTCCAGCATCTGATCAAGAAAGGTTATAAGGACGAGGCGAAGGTGCCATAAGGACGTAAATATCGTCTTCTGTTCGTCCTCTTGATTTATCCGGATCTGAAAGAAACCCGAAAAACCATCAAGAAAACAGAAGAAGGGCTTCCCAACAAGCCTTTCCAGCATCTGATCAAGAAAGGTTATAAGGACGAGGCGAAGGTGCCATAAGGACGTAAATATCGTCTTCTGTTTGTCCTCTTGATTTATCCGGATCTGAAAGAAACCCGAAAAACCATCAAGAAAACAGAAGAAGGGCTTCCCAACAAGCCTTTCCAGCATCTGATCAAGAAAGGTTATAGGTAAGTGGTCTTTTCTAGTTGCAATATTTAATTTCCTAAAATCTATACACATCCTTCACCCATTCTAGACCCTAATAGGAATCAAACTACCCTAATCATTTTTTACCACAGTGATACCTATTTTCTTAGGCACTACATGAATAAGACTGACTCACTCGCTATCAGGGATATGATAGATAATACCTGCATCCAAGAGTTTGAAGACCTCTTTCATGACTACCCCATTCAAGACAGGATTTAGACGCCGTTGAGGCTGTCGAAAAGGCTTAGCTCCATCTTTCAAAGAGATTCAATGAATGAACACAACGGGGCTAATACCTTTAATGTTAGCCAACGTCCATCCAATGGCCAGCTTATATTTTTGCAATACCTCAACCAGTTGCTTCTCTTGTTCCTCAGTTAGGTTCTTGGAAATAATAATCGGCAAGGTTTCAACTTTCGCTAGATAGGCGTATTTTTGGTGGTCTGAAAGCTTCTTCAATTCAAATTTAGGTGCCTGCAAAATAGAAGGAAGCACCTTGTCAGAAGATTCATTATCAAAACATGAGGGCATACTTACCGGCTCTATCATAGAAAAGGTGGTAAGCTCTCCAAAGGGGATTAAACTTCCTGAGTCATCCTCATCGTCGTCATAGACATCCCATATAACTGTTGGGGTTGATGCCCTACAGTCTCGTGTCCAGTAGTTTGTAAATAGTATGTATGAAAGTTTGTGTTATTAATATATGATATTTACTTCACATCTTGATTTTTGCTCAATTACTTGTTTTATTTGCTTTACCACAAACCAATAAACATAAAATCTCTGGTTATTTGTATGTGACTCAAGCATGTATGTGGTGATATACAAGTGGATCATGTCTTGAGTGATAACCAAAATGGTCTGTAGTATATGGATATAGAAGGGAAACCTTATCCTGTGACGCTACGGATGTGGCTTGCTTTGTGGAATGGTCACAAGTGTTGTGACTTGTCACAGATGGTTTGATCCTGATCATTCGTGTTGGGGACATGCGAGTAGGGGCGTCTATACAAAGAATTTGTATAAGACCTGACCATGAAGTGTTAACGTCTCATTATATAACATCGTTCATGACAGAGACTTCACTTTACCAGGATGACCATAGGTAACATGACCTCAATCCTGAGTGAGTTGGGAACTCCTGCCATTGAGGGCGGTCCTTTGATTTGTATGGGTGCGAGTGGCAAGTTCACCGATTCAAACCTACCATTTTGGGGATTCGTCTGATTTGGGAGCTGAGAACTCAGCTACACAAGATAGAATTCACTTCTTTCCCGAGGCAGGGGTAAGTGGATAGATAGCTCCCTTAAGGGCTGATTCCAGGGCTTAAACGATATGGCGCCACACACCTTCTCTTGGACCGAGAGCTGTTCACACATAGTTGGACTATGTTGTATTGTTCATTAGAGGAATCCGTGGTACTTAAGGAGTGAGATGTAACTATATGGGCATAACGGTAATTTGGCCTAGCTGTACTTACGAGCATCTGTGAAGGGTCAACGTACTCATGATTGGTTATATCCGATGGACACAGAAATATATCTATGGTAAGAAGAGTTCAACTGTTGGTCTTTAGTGGAATGCCTGACAGTTAATGGATGGTGGATTGATGCCTTATTTTACGCGATGAAATAATGGTAGGGATTGCGTTGAGCATGCAAGTTTTCTCAGCAAGATCCAAGTATAAATCCTACTTTGTTGTCTGGTAAGCCCAGGGTCGAACTCAGGGACTAAGGAAAACAATATGTGGTGGTAATTTTTAGATCACTTTGCGGTAATAAATAAATCAAGGAGTTGGTTGGTTTGTTGTTTACAGTATAAAAGTGTGCGGCGGATTTGAGAAAAAAGTAATTATGCAACAGATACACTAAGTATGCGGAGGAACGGGTTGAGAAGGTCTTTAGCTAGCGTTTCCCGAGAATACATTCAAGCTATGCGATCATGCTACACTCATGCGACCGCAACTCATTTTCCAATGCAAATGCGATGACTCCTAATTTTAGGACGCATGCAATGAATGCGATAATGTCTATAGAGCTTATTCCTAAGTCTTCATTTCTTGCCCATGCAATGATGCAAGATGCACACAAGGACAAGGTGACTGCATACAATCATAACCTACCTCTAGGGTGCATGAGATGCGTTAATAACAAACAGAACTTATTCCTAATCTTCTATCTCTTGATTATGTATTCTAACCTGACTCTCCTGAGCTTAGATTCTAACCTAACTTTTCCAGGCCTAGATTCTATCCTTAGACTACCCTCCCAGGTATCTCTAATAGACCAATGACGCATACATAATACAAGATAATCGCATAGAATGAAGATCTCAGGTTATGCTAGCTAAATGCTTCTCAACCCATTCGACAGAGAGTGAACAGATATAAAGATGCAATTTCCATTTCTATAAATAAGTTCAGAGTACAAAATGACAATGGAAATAAGGGTAGAGAGCCTGGTAGCAATTCCTTGCTTCCCAAGGCTTTTACACTGTGTTATCTTTATTCCACTCAAAAGATGTTCTTGCTTCCTCAAGAGTCGATCCTCTCTCTGGTTCAATGCATCCGGCACTCTTCCAAGCTCACTAGAATGATCTCTTGGTATAATCTCCCTTCTCTCGCTTCTGCCTTCTAAGTAAAAGAAAACTATGAACAAGGCTACTTCTATCTAAAGGGAAAATTATCTAACTGGACGAACTCCTTCACTGAAGGTGGCCTTCAGTATTTATAGAGCTTCGGGGTGAAAGGCTTCTTCTCTCTTATGATTGCACTGATGGGATCGCATTAATTCTTTGTCTGATGCGCCGAATATTTGTCACCGAAAAGTTGATTGTACTTGCTACAGTAGGTTGTTAACGGCTTGTCAACTTAATTCGGAATCGACCGTCATCAGCTTTTTGTCCCATCGCCATTTATTACGCTTTTCACCCAGATGTGCCCACCATGATGCACCGGCTCTATGTGGCAACCTTCTTGAGTAGATATTCGCGAGCGCAAATGATTGCATAGCCTTTGTCAACGCAATCTCTTAATGTGCTCGGACGTTAATTTCTTTGGATCGTATTTTTGCCTTATGTCAACGCATTTTCTGCACAAAAATTCATAAGTTAGCTGTTTTAATGTGATGGACGCATGTGATCGCAATGTTGTGAACTTAATGCTTTTGGACGCAATATTGTATATTTTTATCATCGCAATCCTGCATTGTTTTATAACTTTGCACCGTAATAATGTGCATTTTTGCCCGTTATCACACCCCTAAATTTAAACAATGCTTGTCCTCAAGCATAAGCTAAAGATTTTCTTTAGAAAGTCGACCGCCTTTTCTTTCCTAGATTTCTCGAGGATGCCTTATTCAAATCCTATGCACCAAAATTTCCTTAATTTTTATCCAGGTCTCTTCTTAAAATATTTCTAAAATTTAGGGACCGCAAGTTTAACCTTCAAAAAGACTTTATCAGATTCTAGGGCATAGCATGATTTATTTCATAAAAAAAAAACTTTTCACTGGGGTGTTTTCAAATGATTTTTATCCTTGCAGCAGATTTTTTTTTTATGACCTTGCGCTGATCCAAGTGCCTAGCCTTCTTTTTGGCTTGCTCCCACGTGTTTCATGCGGACATCCAACTACGAGCAAGGTACTCTTTTTCAGTCTAAACTCATGCCTATTTGGCAATGAAGTTGCGATCATTTATTTATGTGTTGACCACGATTCCTACGTTCGTTTTGGCTTGCCCCCACGTGTGTCATGCGAACATCCAACTACGAGTAGGATCTGATCGCAGTTGTGAGATTTTTTTTTTGTAAGCTAAAAAATAGCAAGGTTGAAAATGAATACTGCACCCCCAAATTTAAAATGCGGCAATGTCCTCATTGTTAAAAGATTGAAAGAAGTCATGCGATGCTCTTAATAAGTTTCATAAAGAGTCAGTTTGAAAGAAAGCTAGCAGACCACTAACTTCTAGAAATTTTTCATGAGGTGACTGTCCTAAAATTAAGCTGACTCTAGTAAATACGAAAAAATAGAAGCATGCGTTTCATCATTGAAATCATAATTGGCAAAGAGAAATCATGCGGTGACTTTCTAAATTAATCAATGTTAAATGATTGCGTCGACTAAAGAGGATGCAGTAATTAAAATGGTCAAAGTTAAAATGCGATGCAATAGTGATAAATTTGGAATAAATAAAGTCAAGGAAAGATACAACCCCCAAAATTGCACTGTCGCCTGCATTATTTATGAATGCATCCTTCTTTGCGGCAAATTGATTGCGGTGACGGAATAAAGTAATTGTGTCATTCGTGTAGTGCCTCCGCAATCGTTCATCTCGATCATTGCAAAGAAAACATTGAGAGGGTCAAATAATAACAGAGTTAGCAAAATCATTTATCAGATCGTTCAAAACGATCACATTATTATTTTTTAATTAAATATGCAAATATGCGATAATAGATAACAATAAGGTAATGAAAGTTCATGAAGCATTGGTATGAAAAGAGGATATTCAAAAGGATTGCGTCCCTGATGAGGTTGAGTCGCATAGTAATTCAAGGACTGCTTATTTCAAGCTGGACTTTTTACGTCCACGACGAATTTTTTCTTTTCCCGGTCTTCTAGGATCTTGACTATCTTAATCTGGAGGTTTTCCCTATTGATGTTCATAACGATTTCCCCTTGTGCACATCAATTTGAGCGCGACTGGTCGAGAGGAATGGTCATCCTAGTATGATGGGCACATCTTCATCCGCTTTATAGTCCAAAATGATGAAGTCTGCCGGCTAGATGAATTTGTCAATTGAGATTGCGGCATCTTTCAACTCTCCCTCGAGGTGTATTTAAGATCTGTCCGCAAGTAGAAGAGTCTCCGTTGTGAGCGTGAGTTTGCCCATATTCAATCGTTTGAAGATTGATAGCGGCATTACGTTTATACTCGCCCCAAGATCGCATAGTGCTTGACCCGTGTAGACCCCTCCAATTTAACATGGTATCATTAAGATTCTTGGGTCGCACATTTTTGGTGGGATCATAGTATTTTGCGTTACTGCCTTTGTGTCGATCTTATCTTCATCATTCTGTTTCTTTTTCAATCTTTGCGGAAATAGTGGTAGCTGGACTTCTTTTGTCTCGTGTACTAGAGGCTTGAAGGTGGACGCAACTTCTGGGTTCATCTTCACGGGCTCTTCTGAATCATAAGTCAACGGATCCTCAATTGTTACCGCATTCAAGTTGGTCGCAATGGGTTCCTCCCCTACTCCCGCTGTCATTTTTTTGCTTAACAAGGAGACTGCTAAGCATTGTTCCTTTCCTGTACCCTTAGAGTTGCGAGGGAGCTCAGTTGAGCTCGGTAATGCTCCTTGCGGTCTATTTTTGAGTTCGCCCGCAATCTATCCTAGTTGAATTTCAAGATTTCTTATAGACGTTACTTGATTTTGAAGCACTGATTCATTCTTCTCAATATACTGCTTCAGCAAGTTCTATAAGGATGAAGATTGCGATGCCTGCAAACTGTTTGCTTGATTGTGCGTCTGACCGTTTGTTCGCGAGAAAAATCCTGGTGGCCTTTCCTTTTGCGCCACTGGTTGGAATCTTTGTTGTTGATTTTTCCATGCGAAATTGGGGTAGTTTCTCCACCCGGGGTTGTACGTACGTATCGGAATAAGGGTTGTTCTTTATGAAGCATACTGACTGATGATTTCCTGGGCATTCTTCCAACGGATGTGCTTGATGACATAAAATTTAATCTCTTTATTATGCATGCACTGTGACAATAGATAATGTGTTGTATATGTGCTCAAGTGCTTGCGATAAAGAGAATTTCTATGCGATACTATGTCTAAATATATACGTTGTTAATGATATGCTCATAGTATGTGATGGAGTGATGCATGTCACAAGTTTCCTTGCGCTGAAACCAAGTATAATTCCAACGCAAGTTTCTCAGAATGATCCGAGGTCGAACATAGGGATTGTTTTCGTTAATGCGCTACTATTGTGATACATGCGACCGGTTTTTAATAATGAATAAAGAATTTGGGTTTATACAGAAATATAAATTGTGGTGAAAGTAAAAATGCGTTAATAAAATAAATCCTAAACTAATATGATACACGATACAAGATACATGATACACGATACTGAGGTCTAGAACTGATTGTGAAGTTGTATAAAGATTTGATGTATGTGATGGCAAGTCTTTAAGAATGAACAGAAAGAGAAAGAGTAAATAGTAAAAACATCACAAGTTTGTCAATTGCGTTAAAGATGCAACTAAGGTTCTGCTTTCCCATAGCGTACACCTCTCGGTGATCGACCGTGTTCCCAATATGGTGAAACAGGGATGAACGTGATGAATGCAAGGTTGTTTTCATCTCTGGAAATACTTCTTGCTTTAGTTAACGCATTCTTCCAACCTTCTCTCGATAGGCGGAATAACATCTTCACTTCTGCTCTTACAGGTGAAGATGTCGTCGAGTATGCTTTAGCTAAACTTAATTATTTCCTTAACACAAATTAACTTGCCCGCTTAATTCTTTCTATTTACCCATGGGATTAAGAACACATCATGGAGAAAATGGATTATGGATGTACGGAAAGAGACAGAGAGATGACAATGGAAATTATCATAAAATTTAATACTAAAATTAAGCGTCTGATACATGTTGTGAATGAAAGAGTAAAGAAGATGAATGCAGATGATAAAATAGAGATTAGAAACAAATACAGAAAGAGTGTCAATGTCTTGACACAGATCCTGAACGGAGGTTATGATTACCGGCGTGTGGAAGTAGTGGAGAGGAAAGCTTCCCTCTCAGGCTTGCTTTCTCGGTAGAATTGACCTTCGCACAGAGCTTCAACTAAGGGAATTAGAAGGATTCTCTGTTCGGAGACTCACCTCTCGGCCTTGTCTCGTGGTTCGCCTGGATCTACTCTATAAGTCGCTTCAGACCAGCCTCTCTCTTAGAATTAGTATATGCACGTCTCTATTTATTCATGTATATCTTTCAGTGAATTTGCAGAAGCTATTTATAGGTGAGGCTTGGCTCTTTGAATGTGTGGTCCCCACTTTATGGTTATGGTAGTTCCTGAAATGGCGGAATGAGAAATTCCTTCTGTTGTGCGATCAACCCGTCAGAAATGCACAACTGAAAGTTGTACACTTGTCAGAATCCTTTGTAAATTCATTGCTTTTTACATCTTCGATCGATTGCCACATGCAGTGTTATTTTTATTACCACATGCGGTTGAAATTGCGTTGATCGCTAAGCTCTTGATCGATTGTCGCATGCGCCATCATTGCGTTGATCATTTCTTTGTTCTTGATTGATGGGCGCAATGTGACGTAGATGCATTGTTCACTTTATCTTTGAGCCGTGAATGCATGCAGTGACTGATTTCCTACAAACAGAAACTGAAACATTCTAGTCTACGATCGCAATGGTGTTAGTGGGTGTATTGACGACATTTTATGATTTTCGCATTTCTTAGTCAATTTGTATACTATCGACGCAACTTTTCTTTCTTTTAGCTGCAATATCTAAATAAAACAATATAAATAACTTGTATTTCTACAAGTTATCAGTGCTTCTCCACAGATGACACAACTTGTGGACGTTTGAGCAATTGTGCTGACCTGCCCTTTTTGCGCTCTCGTGCTATTAATTGCGATGCCTTGTATCAAACTCATCATCGTAGTCATTTGGTACTGAAGGGATGCGATGGCCCCGTTGTTCGCATCACTGTCTGTAATTCTTAATCTTTGATCGCTTTCTCTCCAGTCCTCGTGATTTTTTGAAATGCGATCAAGTATATTTTTTGCCTCTTCGTAAGTTTTATCAATCAGACCACCAGCTGTTGCCGCATTTGCAGCTGTCTGCGATGCAGGGTTTAATCCTTGGTAGAAAATCTCCATCTGTAAGCAGTCTGGTAAGCCATTATGTAGGCAGTCTCTTACCAGCCTCTTAAACCTCACCCATGCGTCGCTGAGCTATTCGTCAATATGCTGTTCAAAATTGGTTATCAACTTCCTTCTTCTAGTATTCACCGTTGGAGGGAAGTATTTCTTCATAAACTTCTCTACTACTTACTCCCATGAGGTAATCTCCCCCGGTTCGAGATAATAAGCCCATTTTCGTGACTGGTCACACAACGAAAATGGAAACAAAGATTAGTCGAACCTCCTCGATGGAGATATTAGGGAACACAAAAGTGTTGAAGATCTATATGAAACTCCAGATGTGGGCTTGTGGGTCCTCGCCATGCCTTCCATCAAACTGTCTGGCAGTTTTAATCATCTACAGCATCACCGGCTTCATTTCGAATCTCGATCCGTCAAGACAGGCCTTATGATTCCTGGGGAGAAATCATAGAGGTTGGGCGACGCATAGTCCCGAATGAGCCTATTGCGGTCGTTGATGATAGGCAGAAATGCATGTCATCATAGGCCTTTTATTTAGAATTATGAGGGCAGTTAAGTAGAATATACGGTAATTATGTTAGGAATTCATGAGAAAATGAGCTTGCGGCGTTCAGCATTGAGAATCTCAGTTAATTTATTATTATGCGTTATTATGCGTTCAATGTTCTATTTTTGTAGGTAACGCAAACGCGGAATCTGAACTATTGCATAGATGACCGAATGCGAAGAAACTCTCCATCGCAAAGGCGAACGCATTGATCAACGCATGGGTGTTGCGGTAATCAGCTGCATGCATCCATCGCATGGGACTTGCGCTCGTCAAGTGATTGCAGTCATCGTGTCGAAGTTGTGATATTAAGCGAATGCGATCACTGAATGATTGCGGCTACACGATAACGCATAATAGAGGGATCAATGCAAGGTTGGTGGAATGAACACATCAACGCATATCTCGGGAAAAGCAAAAGATGACGTTGACATTTCACCTACCACGCCGTTAGCAGCAAAGATTCCGAAAGGACTAAACGCGCCGCGAATGTCAAAATCAGTGTAGTCCATTAATGCTGTCGGCGATCCAAGCTCTATATAAAGAAGCCGATGAGCAGAATTTCAACCTATCCAAGGTTTTCGCCTGAGGTTTGCCTTTGGGCAAATCTTTGTGATCCAGACAAATGCGTGAGAAGAAAGCTTGAGAGTTCTTCATCTCTTTCCTCCATTCTAAGTGACGATCAGAGCCTTCGATCGGAGCTAGATCTTGGGAGAGTCAGCTCCACCGCCCATCCATGGAACCACCGGCAGCCTTGACGCACATCTGCTAGATGCAAGTTATTGCTTCCAGTCGGTCATTTCATTTTCTCTTATTTTCTTATATTGTATTGTATTACATTTTATGATTAAGAATTAATACATTATGTGTTCAATGCATCTTTGTGTTTCCTTCGATTCCATCTTCATCTTTCTTTACTTAGCAGCCTTAACTTTCATTGCATCACTTAGTGAGATTGCTAGATTATCGCATACTTAGTCATGTGGATTAGAGATATGAAGCATGTAGCAAACCACCAGAAGGTGTGTGTAGCATGAGTGTGTGAGAAAACCTTATTTGTTTAGTGTGAAGCTGTAGCCCGCTTGTCCATGAATAGAGTCAGCAACAACTAACTGCTTGAAAGGGTAAGTGGCTGGTCGCATTAAGCAATGTAAGCAAGTATTCACTAGAGATAGGAATAATCTTACATTAGCCAAGTTCATGTGGTTACCTTGTCTTATGTATGTGTCCATTGCACCTTTAGAGCTACTCGGGAGAGAGTCTAAAGAAAGAACCTAAGACTCGAGAGAGCTAGGTTAGAATCGATGCTCGGAAGAGCTAGATTAGGTTTGCATAAGCAAGAATGGAGACTTAGGAATAAGTTTCGTTTGCCATCACACAGCATATGCACCCTACAGATAGGATATTGCACGCGTCCAGGAAGTAGGGTATATTGGTGATATGCGGCCATCACACTCATGCGGTGAGAGCACGTGAGAGGGCTATAGGGGTTTAGGCTGGCATAGGCTTCTCGACACTTTCACATATACATCGCATACGTCCTAGAGTTAGGCTCAAGTGTGTGTAGCATGATCACATGGCTTGCGTTGACTAAGGTTGCCCTTGCGGTCACTGTTAAGGGTTGCAGTGAAGACATCTCCACATTTTATCTACTTTTCCATCCATTTACTTCCTGTCAATAGTTGTTGTGTCTCTACCTCTCATTCATATTCTCATTGCGTTATCTGTTAGATAGGAGTAGGAGTAGTGTTAACATAGAAACCCCTCCACCATTCTTTTATTCAACTGTCGCATGCACATTACCGCATACATCTTGCTACAAGTCCCTGAGTTCGACCTCGGATCACTCGAGAAACTTGCGATCGTGTTATACTTGGCGTGAGGGCAAGAAAAATTGTGACAGGATGCATGGTCATCGCATACATTTGTTAACGCATAGTCATTCCAACGCATGACCATTGACGCATGATAATCAATGCATACTTTAAGAACATGCATCGCATATTGCGTCCACGGAATTTTAGTGGTTGAGTAATTGACATCTAATTTCCCGTCATCAGTCGTTCGCCAATAGGATGGGATTCGCCATGACATTATTTTCATTTGGTGCTCCATTTCCTGGTTGTTCCACCATGTTATCTTTCTCCTATTGTTGTTGTTGGCGGCTATCTCTCAGTCTTCGTCGGAACGTTCTTAGGCGCATGTCAACCATCATGCGTCCAACAATTGCTGGAAGCTCCAATGGTCAGGGCAACGAGTCTCGACCTAAGCAGTTGAGATCAATCTCCTACATGGAAGACTCCTCGCGGTGGCTTCACTCCAATTTCTCCAGGGACGTCTTCTACTCTATCTTTACTTCACTTTCATAGTTAACCTTATTTCTTTCATTATTTTGTTTGGATATGCGATTGCTTCCTTGGTTGTGGTGTGTTTGCTCCTTGTAGGTGCGATAATAACCCTCTCGGTGTGCAGATACAACGGAAGAATCCTCCTCATCCTTCAACGCATTATCACATTGCGTTATTCTACTTAAGGTTCTTTTCTTGTTATCTTTTTATGAATTATCCTTTTGAAATTCTCCTTGTCTGATTGTGGTCCTTTGTGATGCATCTATGATGGTACAAATAATTCACCGCATCTGCTAACTAAGCATTGCAAGGCTTCCTTACTTTTATAGCTTCTTCAAAATTTGAAAGTCTAAGCTTTATTGCGCGCAAACCTTTCTTCACGTTTATTACGCATTCCTGTTGAGTTTGTTTTTAGCTTGCGGTGAGAACGATGCCAACCTCTAAGTTTGGGGGTGGCAGCAGTTTCGGGATAATTGTGTTCATTACATTGCGATTATTTCTATTAAAATAAATTTGAAAATAAACAACTCCACTGTCAACGCAATGGGGAAACCCATGTTGATAGGAGTTAAGTTGTGAAAGGCACTTACCCATAGTTGGATGTCCGCATGACACCCGTAGGGGCAAGCCAAAATGAAGATAAGTCGCCAGGAGCAATGCATATGCACAACTCCTCTGTCTGGCATAAGCCAAATTAAGCAAGACATGAGTTGAGTTGAATATGGAACACAACCGAAGTTGGATGCCCACATGACACACGTGGGGGTAAGCCAAAACGAAGAGTGTAACCAGGTTCAACACTGCATTCGAATAAGTAATCGCATAATCTTGAATTGTTTTGAACGAATGCATTCTTAAGAGCAAATGGAAGTTGTGATGTGTATGTTATGTATCGCTTATACACACTACTGATGATGAAAATGATTGAAGTTCATGTTGCCATAAACTTGATGGCATAAATTTAATCTCTTTTTCTTTATCTAACTCTAACGCATGGTTTGTGAATGAAATGAATGATTTGTTGTATATGCGCTCAAGTGCTTTGCGATAAAGAGAATTTTATGTGATACTACGTCTAAGTATATACGTTGATGATGATATTCTTGTAGTATGCGATGAAGTAGTGCGTGTCACAAGTTTCCTTGCGCTGAAACCAAGTATAATTCTAATGCAAGTTTCTCAGAATGATCCGAGGTCGAACACGAGGATTGTTTTCGTTAATGCGTTACTTATGTGATACATGCGACCGATTTTTAACAATGAATATAGAATGGTGGTTTATACAGGAATATAAATTGCGACGAAATAAAATTTAGTTGATAAGTTAAATCCTAAACTAATATGATACAAGATACAAGATACATGATACATGATACATGATACTGAGGTCGAGAACTGACTGTGAAGTTGTACAAAGAATCGATGTATGCGATGTCAAATCTTTATGAATGAAGTAGAAAGAGAAAAAGAAAATAGTAAAAACATCGCAAGTTGTTCAATTACGTTAAAGACACAACTAAGGTTCCGCTTTCCCTTGGCGTACACCTCTCGGTGATCGGCCGCGTCCCCATATCTCTATGGTGAAACAGGGATGAAGTGATGAACATAAGGTTGTTTCCATCTCTAGAAATACTTCTTGCTTTAGTTAATGTATTCTTCCAACCTTCTCTCGATAGGCGGAATAACATCTTCACTTTTCTCTCATAGGTGAAGATGCTGTTGAGCATGCTTTAGCTAAACTTAATTATTTCCTTAACACAATTTAACTCACTCGCTTAATTCTTGCTAATTACCCAGGGGATTAAGAACACATCATGGAGAAAATGGATTATCGATGTACGGAAAGAGACAGAGAGATGAAAATGGTGGCTATCATTACATTTAATTCTAAAATTAAGCGTTTGATACATGTTGTGAATGAAATATTAGTGAAGATGAATACAGATGATGAAATAGAGATTAGAAACAAATACGAAAAGAGTGTCAACATCTTGACATAGATCCTGAACGGATATTGTGCTTGCCAGCATGTGGAAGTGGTAAAGAGGAAAGCTTCCCTCTCAGGCTTGCTTTCCCAGTAGAATTGACCTTCGCACAGAGCTTCAACTACAAGAATTGGAAGGATTCTCTGCTTGGAGACTCACCTTTCAACCTTGTCTCGTGGTTCTCCCAGATCTACTCTGGACAGTCACTTCAGACTAGCCTCTCTCTCAGAATCAGTATATGCACGTCTCTATGTATACATGTATGTACCAGTATCTGTATCTGTATCTGTATCTGTATCTATATATCTTTCAGCGAATTTGAAGAAGCTATTTATAGGCGATGCCTTGGCTCTTTGAGTTTGTGGTCCCCATTGTATAGTTATGGTAGTTCCTGAAATGGTGGAATGGAAAATTCCTTCTGTTACGCAATCAATCCGTCAGAAACACACAACTAAAAGCTGTACACTTGTCCGAATCCTTCGCAAATGCGTTGCTCTTCACATCTTCGATCGATCGCCGCATGCGGTTGAAATTGCGTTGATCGCTAAGCTCAAGATCGATTGTCGCATGTGCCGTCATTGCGTTGATCATCTCTTCGTTCTTGATTGATGGCACAATGCGATGTAAATGCGTTGTTTATCTTGTCTTTGAGCCTTGAACGCATGCGGTAATTGATTTCCTGCAAAACAGAAACTGAAACATTCTATTATACCATCGCAATGGTGTTAGTGGGTGTATTTACGACATTTTATAATTTTCGCATTTCTTAGCCAATTTCCATACTATCGATGCAACTTTTATTTCTTTTAGCCTCAATATCTAAATAAAACAGTATAAATAACTTGTATTTCTACAAGTTATCAGTGGGGGCAAGCCAAAATGAAGGTAAGTCGCCAAAAGCAACGCATATACACAACTCCTCTTTCTGGCATAAGTCAAATTAAGCAAGACATGAGTTGAGTTGAATATGGAATGCAACCGAAGTTGGATGCCCGCATGACACACGTAGGGGTAAGCCAAAACAAAGAGCGTAACCAGGTTCAACAACGCATTCGAATAATTAATCGTATAATCTTGATTTTTTTGAACGAACGCATTCTCAAGAGCCGAACGCAAAGTTGCGGACAATGATTAAAAAGTTTTTGAGCAAAAGCTTATCGAATTTAATTTAGAAAAAATCTCTTTGAAGAAGTAGCCAAAGTGGAGGAGGGCATTGTGTTCATGGTTAGAGGTACGAGTAAATTATATTCTGAGAGGCTGGTCATCGCAAACGAACGCCGGAAGGTGAGTTAAGAATTTCTTGAGTCTAATGCATGCTTGGGGACAATCATGATTCTATGTTTGGGGGTGTGATAACTGGCAGAAATGCTAGTTATTATAAGCCTTTTATTTAGAATTATGAAGGCTAACAAGTAGAAAATGCGGTGATAATACTTAGAATTTATGAAAAATTGAGTTTTGTGTCGATTAGCACCTCAATCCTCACTGGCCCCAATATTATGCATTATTCCGTGTCAAAGTGTCTATTTTTGTAACTACCGCAGGAATCAAATTCATGCGCTGGAAATAAGCAATCAAAAAATCAAACGCATGTGCTGAAAGCCGAGCTATCGCATAGACGAATGTATGCGGTGATCGCCATTGAGTGACAAGTTCCGATGTTCGACCTCGGATTATTGGAGAAACTTGCGTTTTCGTTATACTTGGCAAGAAGGCAAGAAAACTTGTGATAGGAATGCATGGTCATTGCATACGAGATTAACACATATTTTTCATTCCAACGCATGGGCAGAAATGTATAGCTTGCTATACAGCACAAACAATATTGCATTCACAACCCATAATTTTTCCTCCAACAGTTATTTTATGCGATGAAATAATGGTAAGGATTACTGATGGAAAATGCGTTGAGCATGCAAGTTTTCTCAGCAAGATCCAAGTATAAATCCTACTGAGTTGCCTGGTAAGCCCAGGGTCGAACTTAGGGACTAAGAAAAATAATATGCGGTGGTAATTTTTAGATCACTTTGTGGTAACAAATAAATCAAGGATTTGGTTGATTTGTTATTTACAGTATAAAAGTGTGCGGCTGATTTGAGAAAAACGTAATTATGTGACAGATACACTGAGTATGCGGAGGAACAGGTTGAGAAGGTCTTTAGCTAGCGTTTCCCAAGAATGCGTTCAAGCTATGCGATCATGCTACACTCATGCGACCGCAACTCATTTTCCAATGCAAATGCGACGACTTCTAATTTTAGGACGCATGTGATAATGTCTATAGAGCTTATTCCTAAGTCTCTACTTCTTGCCTATGCGATGATGCAAGATGCACATAAGGACAAGGCGACCGCATAAAATCATAACCTATCTCGAGGGTGCGATGCATTAATAGCAAACAGAACTTATTCCTAAACTTTTATCTCTTGATTATGCATTCTAATCTGACTCTCCAGAGCCTCGATTCTGACCTGACTTTTCCAAGCCTAGATTCTATCCTTAGACTACCCTCCCGGGTATCTCTAATGGACCAATGATGCATACATAATACAAGATAATTTCATAGAATGAAGATCTCAGGTTATGCTAGCTAAGTGCTTCTCGACCCATTCGACAGATTTAGCTACTCATGCGTAATGTATAGAGAGTGAACAAATATAAAGATGCAATTTCCATTTCTATAAATAAGTTCAGAGTACAAAATGACAATGGAAATAAGGGTAGAGAGCCTAGTAGCAATTCCTTGCTTCCCAAGGCTTTTACACTATGTTATCTCTATTTCGCCCAAAAGATGTTCTTGCTTCCGGAAGAGTCGGCCCTCTCTCTGGTTTTGACACTTCCGACACTCTTCCAAGTTCACTAGAATGATCTCTCGGTATAATCTCCCTTCGCTCGCTTTCGCCTTCTAAGTAAAAGAAAACTATGAACAAGGCTACTTCTATCTAAAGGGAAAATTATCTAACTGAACGAACTCCTTCACTGAAGGTGGCCTTCGATATTTATAGAGCTTCGGGGTGAAAGGCTTCTTCTCTCTTATGATTGCACTGATGGGATGGCATTAATTCTCTGTCTGATACGCCAAATATTTGTCACCGAAAAGTGAGTGTTCTTACTACAGTAGGTCATTAGCGGCTTGTCAACTTAAATCGGAATCAACCGTCATCAGCTTTCTGTCCCATCGTAATTTATTATGCTTTTCACCTAGATGCACCCACCATGATGTGCCGAATCTATGTGGCAACCTTCTTGAGCAAATATTCGCGAGCGCAAATGATCGCATAGCCTTGCGTCAACGCAATCTCTTAATGCGCTCGGTCGTTAATCTTTTTTGATCCCATTTCCGCCTTACATCAACGCATTTTTTGCATAAAAATACATAAGTTAGCTATTTTAATGCGATGGACGCATGCGATCACAATGTTGTGAACTTAATGGTTTTGGACGCAATATTGTATATTTTTATCATTGCAATCCTGCATTTTTTTATAACTTTGCGCTGTAATAACGTGCATTTCTACCCGTTATCATGGATCTTGAGGCTAAAGAGTTTAGTCAGCTATTCACGATTGTTGAAGCTTTGAGCCACAGGTCAATTAGGTCCCCTAGGTAGCTTGGATAAAGTCGAGAACCAGTATTTGGGTTAATTTGAAATGTTCAAATTGACAAGAGGAAGTTCGATTATATATTATATAATTGGACTGGTTAATTATATATGATATAATTGGCTAAATGTATGAGATACATTATTTTGGAGGAAATTAGATATAAATATGATTTATATCAAGTAGAGGAGAAAATACTATAGTAGATATGTGATATCAAACAATAGGATATATGATTATATTTATTACTTAATTAGTTGGTTAATTATATGATAATTAACCCAAAAATCGTGTTTGGATGTTGGTTAGTGGGAATGAGTCGGTTATTGTAATCGATGAAATAAAAATGAAAAGAGTTTTCATTTTTGGATCGTTCGTCAATCGTCCAAAGAATTCGTAAGAGAGCGTGCTAGTGATACTAAATGATCACTTAAGCTTTACGAGAGACTATTGTATGATCTAAAGGCAACACTAGAGGGGGGGGGGGTGAATAGGGTTGACTACCAATATTTTTTTTTTAATAATTTTATCTTGAAACAATGCTCAATAAACTTAACCCACTAATTTGATTAAAGAAAATTTATGCAAGACAAAACTTAAATCATGCAAGCTATGATAACTTCAAATTTAAAGACAATTTAATCAAGGATAGATTTAAATAACACACTAAAAATTAAATCATGCAATTTGGAAAGATTAAAAAAATAACTAAGACAAGAAGCAAAAAATTTGAAAACAAGAAATAAAAGAGAGAGAGAGGAAGAGAAAACACCAGGAATTATAGTGGTTCGGAAAATTGCTTACTCCACTCTCCAAGACTCCTTCTTGGGTATTTCACTAAGTGATTCTCTTGCAGGTGAGGACTAAACCGACACACGATCCTCTTTTTCCTAGACTAAAGAGAAACCCAAGATCCTTTTTACTAGTTCAGGATCAAACCAATTTCTTTTTCTCACAGCCCAAGGTGTACCCACACCTTAATACAATTCCCAAAAATTAAAAGAAAATCTCACAATATTACCTCTTGAAGGCTAAATACACAAGTTGAGCACTTAAAAAAAACTCACAAAAATAACTTAGGCCAATTTAGGAGTAAAGAGGATAAGAATTTGAAAGTAGAGAGAATTGAGAGCTTAAGACTTGATAGCTTTTGGTGTGTGTATACGAAGAGTAAAATCAAGTCGAATTTATAGGCGAGGGGGATAAATTTTGGCCATTGGATATGATTGCAAATGAAGGGTGGAGATTGAATAAAAATAGAAAAGGAAAGGATTTGTAATTAAGAGAGGAATTTTGAAAGATTGAAATTATTGAGATTTGGAGAATAAAAAGGATTTGAAGGATGACAATTTAAGAAGAAAATCAAATTTGAAAAGGCTGAAAAATCTTAACCCGCACCACATGTCGCCATACTATTGATCCACGTGTCAATTAACGATTTCTCCTCCCTTTTTTTAAAAAAATATCAGCTGCCACTTGTCATTATCTCATTCGTCCATGGTCGCCACATCACTGGCACATCATGCGCCACGTCAGCAAAAAGTGACCAATTGGAGTGCCACGTCAGCTTCCACGTCATCAATATTGACCGTTTGTGTGCCACTTCAGCCGCCATGTCGGATGCCATGTCAGTAAGGTGCCATGTGTCACTACCACGTTGGATTTCCTCTCTAATCTTCTTTTGCTTATAACTTTCTCGTTTGAACTCTGATTTGAGCAATTCAAATTGCATTGGAATCGTCTTTCCGAGCTCTACAAGATACTGACTCTGAAACACTGAAAATGTTAGTACAAAAAATCTGAGTTTGTTATCATCAAAATACTTGGTTTGATTAAAGCCTTAAAGCTAACAACTATACAATAGCTACTCTCTGCCTAAATGATCGTCCACCTCGTGCGTAAACGATCGCACACTGTCGACTACACGATCGCATAGCTTCTCTAAACAATCGTATAATGTGCTTATTTAGCTAAATGATCGTATACCTTTACCTAAACGATCGTTTAGTAAATCCTACACGATCGTGTAGCTACTCCTAAACGATAAGCACTTCTGCTATGCGATAGTGCCTTTTTCCCTCCCACTTGCTTATCGCCTATACGATTCGTGTTTCCTCCTTCCTCTACCAAATTCACCAAAGACCACCCTTTGGGCTTTCACTCCGAGAATACCCGGGGCTCTTTTGTCACACCCTCTCCCAGACTACCTGCTAGCTTAGTCAGGGAGATGGCGTGAAGCCAACAGACATCGTCCTCCTCTAACGATACCTATTGACCCTGCTGAATCGTTGAATCTGATAAACATACTAATCTTAGATATAAAATACTTTACATGTAACACAACACAGCGGAATCCTGAAAACCTTTAGACACACATGAAGTGCAGTCCTAACATACCGGTTTGGGAAACAATAACCTGATAGAGATATGACTGACAAAACATATCCAACTGGGGTTTTTCACAACCATCGACAGTCATAGTGCTTACACAACATAAACTATCCAGTCATTACAAAGACTGATTTTACAAATATAACAGACACAATGTACCTCCACCCATGTATGAAGCTTGATCTGAAGCTTTTTAGGAAGAAACAGACTTTGGCAATTTATCAGCATCGGGAGCCTCGAATCTCTACCTGAAAAAGGTGGGAAAACATTTGAAAGAGTGAGCTACGAAGCCCATTGAGTGATTAATAATTTAAAAGGATGTAAATTCCGCAAATCAAAACATGTAGATTAAACGTTTAAACGTATAAATCTGTTTCAATCAAAGCGTTATAACATAAAACGGTGTTAACGCTAAAGCTTTCTAAATGTTCCGCAAGGACGTCATTAAAATCTATAATAAGCATATCAAGTATATATAAAACATTTTTAACTAACTATGACAATCAACGTTTGTTAGGGCACGCCCCAGTACAACTCCTGTTTTACTAGTTCTATGAAATGTAGCTGGGGCCCGCCCAGCACTCCCGACAGCATCGGTTGATCACGGTAGTACACTCAACGTCCAACAAGGAATATCACCTATGTGCAACGGTACCATATGGAATCCTATTGGGCTACAATCTCAGTTCATGTAGTCAAATTAAAAGTTCTTTAGAAAACCACATGAAAAACATTAAAACATGTCTGCTTATCTTTATCTTACTCGCTAAATCTCAAGGTTATATCTCGGTCTTGCTCGTTGAAAAACTGAAAATCTTTAAACAGTACTCGCTATATAAGTACTATACTTCTACCTTAAATGGTATCGTTTCAACTACTTTTTAGGAAGTCAAATTTCACGTACTCGTATATAAACCCATTCATTAGAAAATCTAAGCTCAAAACTTATGTTTGAAACCATTCATAGAAATACTGTATCATTCATAAGTTTCATATTCAAGCATGTAAACCATTTAAGCATTAAAATACAGTCTTAGAATCATTTTTTGAAATTTATTTTTGTCACTCACCGTCTTTGTCTAGTTGCCTGTCTTAGAATGAGATCTAAGTGGCCTATTTCCTCTTTGGCCTGTAAAACAATCGGATTAGAGGCACTAGATCCCAATATCCTCAATTGATCCACCTATAGTACACTTTATTTGAAGCTAAGAATATTTATAATTAGCGATGTCTTCATGAATTCCACTTAAATTCTCTATCCGTGTACAAAATATAAATATTCACATTCAGCATCTTAATTCTCATAGATTTTTTCAATTCAGATTTTCAAAGCCTACCAACTTCCCTCAATCCACATCGATAAAAGTTCTTCCTCAATACTTTTTAACAGACATTAAAAAATCTCAACTACATTCTTAAATTACAATTCTCTGATGATACAATTATTATCTATCATACAAACTCTTCATTTTGGAACTCCTCTAAGCAACATATATCTAGCTTTTGATATGAATAGGAAGAAACATGAAATAAAATTAAATCCTCTCAATCGGACCTCTTGTCCATAAAGAGGTCACTGCGGAACCATGAGTGCGTAATACACCCTAGATCTCGTGCGACATTCCCAAGGCTACATTCCTCTAACCATTTTTCTTGCATGAATAAATCTAAAATACCTTTGTTACAAACTTTTTCAAAATTTCTTTTCTTATCATTTTCTGGAGTGCCCCGCTCACGAATTTATTTCCTTCACCTTTTGAAAAGGACAGTTTTCCAAATCAATAGGAAAAAACATTGCATTGAATCAAATGTCTTTCTCCAACCCATACCCTAAGGTAATAGAGCCCTTATTAATCTAAGGTCTCCATACCCAACATACAGACATAAAATACCCACAACCCCCAGAAATGTTTACATAATCCTACCACCAGAGAAATTGAGACACCAAAGATGATCCTTCTAGATTTTTCGTGCCTACGAAAATTCTGTTAAGCATCTGTTTACGCATATTCAATAGTTTACCATATAAACAGTGTGAACATCACATTATCTTTAGCTCCAAAAGCTTTCCTAATTCATGATAATTATTTGGTTTTAGAAAAGATAGAAAATTTAATCTTTCCAAGAAAAGTTTGACACTGCCTCACCTCTTATAAGTCTTGTTCTGCTGTAGACTCAACCAACTTCTAACTTTAAGGAAAGCCAAGACCAATAGCGTGTAGTTTCGAAAACCCAATCTATCATATCTCAATGAGTGCGCGTTACACTTTTCGCACTGTGAACTTTAATCACTCTCTCCTTAATGGTCAATAACTCTCAATCCTGCAGCATATTCCTTCTTTCCTCCCTTTCCGTCTCATCATATACTCCATCAGTGCTCCATCGAAATGCTCATGAAGGTTGACATCTATTAAGTGGTGAAAATTGCATGAGAGTATAATGGGTGCTGAAATGAGTGGGGTTTTCCTACACTTTAAACCCTATATTACCACCGTATGCGAAAGAATGTTCCATATGTTATTCTTCAAATTATTTCTCTCTCATTTTCCTATTTTCCTTTATGCACTCTTCCTCTCCGTTTCTTCTTTTTACTTCTTATTCTTGGCTTTTTCGTTATGTCCTAATCATATCTTTTTTGTAAATTTAATTAAAAATACCATCACCAATAATTTCAATTTGAGAGGCATATATTTCCACAACACAAGCCCAAGACCTTTAGCACGTTTTCAGCCCAATAATTCAAACAATTAATGTGCGTACATCAACTTACATATAACTTAAATCCAACATCTACCAATGTTGTGACCGAGAGCAAATAATATCGCATAGTCTGGGAAATCTTGGATTATACACTATTAAGTGGTTGGTGTCCGTCCCCGCGGCTATCATATTTGTGCGGTTGTTTCATCGCTATCTGTTGTTGACGCTGCTGCTTGGGCTATTGGATTATATCTCTTGGAGGGTCTCCGCTCTGATTGGAGTGCCGAAGTGTGAAAGACGGTCTAATCAACTGGTATATTGCACTCTGTCCCTTGTTATTATCTTGTTCAAAGCATAATCATTAATTAAGTTATATTTCCATTAACTGTATTTGAATGTATAATTTTGTATATTCAGTCAACTGAGAAGATCGGAGCGATCCCGACACACACTATGGAATACTCCGATAATGAAATCCTTCAAATTGGGTATATCAGAGCCAGCGTCTGATACTCCCGATTTCATCGCTGCAAACGAAATGAACATTACATTCATGAGTGGGTTGCATTTTCTCCACTCTGATTTTAAATTGGTTAAATATTTTGCTGAATGGATGTATGCGAATGTTTATGGATGATTGTCGAGAATTGATAGCCTCAGTTTGAATTAGATCCTTTACATTTTGCCGATTGTTTTGAAAGTCCCCTCATTTTTAGGCTTTGATAATCGTTATCGAATCTGTATTTCAAAGTTTGTTTTAAGTTTGAATTGTTCGTCAGAAGAAAGCAGATACTGTGCAGTGTGTGCATTAGGAGTGCTACACGATCAGGGGCAAATGTGTTGGCTTTCTTTCGGGAAGAAGAAGGCGATCTAGGTGATGAATCACCAATCGTTCAAGAATGTGCCTATCGCTATCGCTGTTATTGAAAAACTAAAACGATATAAATGATGGGTTATGCGATTCAGAAGTTGTCACATCAGCGATAGTATGATGAGTCGATAATGCGATTGCTTGTAATGAATTGCATATCCAATTTAAAACTGACATGGGGTATGCGATCAAAAAGTTGATCATATCGTATAGATTGATCGAGTATGCTATCGCTTGTGTGTCGTGTTCAGTGTAGATAATGAGATGCTCAGCAGGATCTCTAACACGCCAGTGCGCGCTAGACGATCTTGTTAAGGTCTAGCAAGCTTCATTACTTAGTAACTGACTAACACGATCGCTTAGGCATCGCCAATGTAAATCGGTTTACCTGGTTTGCACGCATCGTGTAGATGATGAGATGCTCGCGTATCGTTTTAAAGCACACAAGCTAGACTGATTGTTTAGGTCAGCAAGCTACATCGCTTAGTAACTGAAATAAACGATTCACTTAGTTAATGCAAAGGTAAATCGTTTACCTGTCGTTGCCGCTAGCACGAAATCAGGCTTCACAGCCTCGTCGTCGTCTACGCGATCGTTTACTTATGCTCCTATCGTTAAGTGTGTGCTGAACGATCATCTACCTACTGGAGTTTACTACATGATGAAGACCTCCTGCCGGTTCAAGACCCTGTTCGCCTGTGAACTAGTTTGCTCGATGAAAAATATAATAGATAGGATTTTTTCATTCTGGTTTTTGTAAAGGCTCATCCCGATTCATTAATCCTTTTGTTTATTACATGCGATGTATGTTATTATATGTCATATGGTATTCACATATAGTAAATCCCACCTTAGGTTATGCAATGGTCATGGATCATCTCCTTATTGTAATTGTTATAATTTAGAGAAGCATGATTTAATTATGTAAGAGCATGCTCATGCATCATATAATATAAGAGTTATATTTATGCATGCATAAAAAGCATTGACATGCATCATTTTTATATTATAAATGTTATAGTATAAGGGTGAATGATAGCATGTTTGCTTGGTTGTTACGCGTTATATAAGAGATATATAGTAATGACCGCACATTGCATGAAGCATGACACATAGGTTATTTTATAAATGTTATAAATGTCTCGTTGTGCGCAATGGTTTTAGTTGTTTCTTTTTAAAAGTTAAAGAGAAATTAGAACTAAACGGAATAAGAAAGACACGCATGCTCACTTGGGTTTAATTCATCGTTTTAAAGTGTTTAAAACTTGGATCACATACACCTAAGATCACGGTTCTAATACGATTAGCAACCCTAAGGCTTTAATCTTTTAATCAGTTTAATAGGATTAAATTGGCTAATAAAAGGTTAAAGTGTAACAAATCTATTTATAAGGGACCTTTTGTTGAAGGCGAGTTCTATCTAGGCTGGGGTATTTAAGTTGACAGAAACTTAACACCCCTATCTGGGAACTTACCTGGAAAGGTGAATTAGATAGATTTGATGCATGCATGCAAGTTAAGGACAGTGCATTAAAGTGTTTAAATGTGACTACTTGAACGTGTTCATATTTCATAGACAAACGTTGTTTATGAGCAGAGGTTAAAAAGATGACTTAGACTAAAATCAATAGCCAGATTGTCTAGGTTAATGAACCCCTAGGTAGAACATTCTGTGAGAGGTACTTGGGGCATTAGATGCTTCACTTAAACCTTTCACGTTTCTGCTAAATAGTCCACACCGTGAGATCTATCCTCGGCCTTGCGGCACCTTTGGCATGACCCTTCAACCTGTCTCTTATACACATCTAGATGTGTATAAGAGACAGCCGTGAGATCTATCCTCGGCCTTGCGGCACCTTTGGTGTGTCCCCCCAACGGATGGTGTTTGGGTAGGTCAATATTAAGGTGGATGGAGAGAGTGTTCATAGTAAGTGGGAGCGGGAAGTGTGACAGCATATCCCTCGGTCTCTCTCGTTAGGTTGAATAAAGTTACTGCGCATCGCCTCGAGGCACCCTGGGAGTTCCCCCTAAAGGATGGTAGTTTTGTGCGTTTCTTTATTTGATCTCTTGTAAGAGGATAAGGTAACTTAGTCTCTTATCCTAATCTGCTTCTTCCCTACGATGGGCTCATTATGGTGGGACTCTGGCACTGAAAGCGAGGGGTTACACTTACACGAAATAGTTAAAGGTTAACGATTCTGGACCGAAAAATAGTGGTGTTAGGTTCAGTTCTAAAAGTCGGTTCTACCTAATGGTTGAGAATATCTCATCCCAATGAAGGGGCAACTGATCACCCCACCGGTGGCGTTTTTCCTACCTCACTGGGGCATCATTGCAAAATAGAAGCCTATAACTTAGGGTACTTGAAACTATTTTGCAAAACTGATTGGATTAAAAGTAGTTTAGCAAATTCTAATAAATTTTTGTTTGTATTTTCAGCAACATTTTCAAAATGGCAATAGCCACGTTGGCTTTGTTAAGTGCCGAAAAACTTACTGGAGATAATTTCGCAATATGGAAACATATGATCACGATAATCCTAATCATCGAGGATCTCATATTCACTCCCACGGAGGTTTGTCCACCTATTCTAGCTCCGAATGTTGCTCAAAATGTCAAGAGGCATACGAGCAATGGACAAGGGCAAATGAGAAGACTCGAGCCTACATCTTGGCAAGTCTTTTTGAAGTCTTGGCCAAGAAACATGAGCCTATGGTCTCAGCGCGTGAGATCATGGAATCTCTGCAGGGGATATTTGGACAACCATCTAAACAGCTTATGCATGAGGCTCTTAAATACACATTCAACTCCAAAATGCAAGAAGGCACCTCTTTTCGTTAACATGTGCTTAACATGATGATCCACTTTAATGTGGCAGAGTTGAATGGGCCTACCATCGATGAGGGCAGCCAAGTTAGCATAATCCTACATTCTTTGCCAGAGAGCTTCCTGCACTTTGTTAGCAATGTGATTCTTAACAAAGTGAAATATAACCTTACAACTCTCTTCAACGAGTTGCAGACTTACCAATCTTTACTGAAAAGTAAGGAGAGGCAGAAGGGTGAGCCAAATGTTGCTTCATCCTCCAGGATGTTCCATGGAGGTTCGACCTCAGGAACGAAGTCTGCATCTTCTACTTCTAACTCTACAAAGGGGAAGAAGAAGAAGGGTGGTAAGGGAAAAGGGAAGGCGCCTGCTAATCCACTTCCTGTCGCCCCAAATAGGCGTCCACAAGTTGCTAAGGGAAAGTGTTTCCATTGCAACCAAGATGGACACTGGATGAGAAACTGTCCTCGGTATTTGAAAGGGAAGAAAGTAGCCAAGGCTAAGGCCAAGGTAGATAAAGGTAAATGTGATTTACTTCTGCTTGAAACTTGTTTAGTGGAAAATGATGATTCTACCTGGATAATTGATTCAGGTGCCACTGACCATGTTTTTTTTTTCATGGGATTAGATCTTGGCAACAACTAAAGGCTGGTGAGATGATGATGCGAGTAGTCACCAGGCACGTTGTCTCAGCTGTGGCAATGGGAGGACTCCGGTTAGCTTTACAGAATAGGTTCCTTATTTTACATGATGTATATATTGTTCCTGAACTAAAGAGGAACCTTATTTCTATACAGTGTTTATTGCAATGTAAATATACTATCTTGTTTAATGTGGATAAAGCATTTATTCATAAAGATGGTGTTATTATTTGCACAGCAAATTTGGAATCGAATTTATATGTGCTAAGGTTGTTAGCCATTAATTCCCTCCATAATACTGAATTATTCAGAACTTTTTTAACTCAATTAAAACGTCGATAAATTTCTCCAAAAGAAAATGCCTAACTTTGGCATCTTCATTTAGGGCACATTAATCTCAATAGGATTGAGAGATTGGTGAAGAATAAACTTCTAAGTGAGTTAGAAGAAAATTCTTTACCAATGTGCGAATCTTGCCTTGAAGGTAAGATGACTAAACGACCTTTTACTAGAAAAGGTTATAGAGCCAAGTAACCTCTTGAGTAAGTACATTCTGACCTTTGTGGTTCTATGGATGTGCGAGCCCGAGGTGGCTATGAGTATTTTATCAGTTACACTGATGATTACTCCAAGTACGGGTATGTTTATCTTATGCAACGGAAGTTTGAATCCTTTGAAAAGTTCAAAGAGTTCAAGGCTGAAGTTGAAAACGCATTGGATAGACAGATTAAAACACTTTGATTAGATTGAGGTGGAGAGTTTTTGGACTCGGCATTCCAGAACTATTTGATAGAACATGGAATCATTTCTAACTATCAACTGAGGTGTAGAGAGGAGAAATAGGATCTTGTTTTACATGGTTTGCTCGATGATGAGTTATGCTTCCTTACCGGACTCTTTTTGGGGTTTTGTAGTGGAGACTACAGTATACATACTCAATTTTGTTCCCTCTAAGAGTGTTGCAAGAACACCTCTGGAGTTGTGGAATGGGCGTAAAGCTAGTTTACGTCACTTTCGCATTTGAGGTTGCCCTGCACATGTGCTTGAGACTAATCCCAAGAAGTTGGAACCATGGTCGAGGTTATGCCTCTTTGTAGGCTACCCCAAAGGTACACGAGGGGGTTATTTTTATGATCCGATGAAAAATAGGGTGTTTGTTTCAACAAATGCTACTTTCCTGGAGGAGGATCATATAAGGGAGCACAGTCCATGAAGCAAAGTCGTGTTGCGTGAGCTTTCCAATGAAACTACTGAAACTTCAACAAGAGTTGTTGAAGAGCCTAATACATCGCAAGAGTTGTTGATGGGAGTTCATCCAGTAGGTCATTTCCACCTCAAGAGTTGAGGGAACCTCGACGTAGTGGGAGGGTTGCAAACCCACCCGTTCGCTATCTGAGTTTCACGAAAATCCTAACTATGGTAGCAGAAGGCGACATTGAGGTTCTGTTGTCTTATAAGAAGGCAATGGAGGATGTTGACTGGGATGGTGACGTTGATGAACCTTGTGTTTACAAGTAGATCATCAACGCTTTAGTAGTCTACTTAGTGTTGTACGTAGACAATATCCTCCTCATTGGGAATGATGTAGGTCTACTGACTGCAGTTTAGGACTGGCTAGCGACCCATTTCCAAATGACAGATTTGGGAGAGGCTCGGTTTGTTCTAGGTATATAGATCTTTTGGAATCATAAGAAAAAAGTGCTAGCACTATCTCAGGCATTGTACATTGATAAGATGTTGCTCAAGTACTCGATGCAAGACTCCAGAAGGGGCCTACTGCCATTTAGGTATGGAGTCACTTTGTCTAAGGAAATGTGTCCTAAGACGCCTCAAGAGGTTGAGAAGATGAGATGGATCAGTCTAACCCAGGCCCTTTTAATGTTGCTGACCCATTTACGAAGGCTCTAACGGCTACAGTGTTTAACGGTCACCTACGGAGCATGGGTCTGTAGGATAGCCCGCGGTTGAACTAGGGCAAGTGGGAGATTTTCTTGTACTGGGCTTTTATGCCCTAGTTTTTTGTACACCTCACTTCGCTTTAGGATAAGTGGGAGATTGTTGGGTTGATGCTCTAAAGTCTCATGTCCTGTAGTTTGTAAACAGTATGTACGAACACTTGAGTTGTTAATATATGATATTTACTTCATATCTTATATTTTTGCTCAGTTACTTGTTTTATTTGCTTTACCACAAACCAATAAACATAAAATCCCTCGTTATCTGTATGTGGCTCAAGCATGTATGTGGTGGCATACAAGTAGATCATGTCTTGAGTGATAACCAATATGATCTGTAGTATATGGATATAGGAGGGAAACCTTATCCTGGTAACACTACGGATGCAGCCTGCTTTGTGGAATGGTCACAAGTGTTATGACTTGTAACAAATGGTCTGATCTTGATCATTCGTGTTGGGGACATGCGAGCGGGGGCATCCTATTCAAAGAGTTTGTATAAGACCTAACCAGGAAGTGTTAATGTCTCGTTATATAACACCGTTCATGACAGAGACTTCACTTCACTAGAATGACCATAGGTAACATGACCTCAATCTTGAGTGAGTTGGGAACTACTGCCATTGAGAGTGGTCCTTTGATTTATATGGGTGCGAGTGGCCAGTTCACCGATTCAAACTTACCATTTTGGGGATTCGTCTGATTTGGGAGCTGGACCTCAGCTAAACAAGATGAAATTCACTCCTTTCCCGAGGCAGGGGTAAGTAGATAGATAGCTCCCTTAAGGGCTGATTCCAGGGCTTGAACGATGTGGCGCCACACATCTTCTCTTGGCCTGAGAGATGTTCACACATAGTTAGACTATGTTGTATTATTCATTAGAGAAATAAGTGGTACTTAAGGAGTGAGATGTAACTATAGGGGTATAACGTTAATTTGGCCTAGCTGTACTTACGAGCATCTGTGAAGGGTCATCGTACTCATGATTGGTCATATCTGATGGACACAGAAATATATCTGTGGTAAGAAGAGTTTAGTTGTTGGTCTTTAGTGGAATGCCTGACAGTTAACGGATGGTGGATCTTGTGGCTAAAGAGTTTAGTCAGCTATTCATGGACTGTTGGAGCTTCGAGCCACGGGTCTATTAGGTCCCCTAGGTAGCTTGGATAAAGTCGAGAACCAGTACTGGGTTAATTTGAAATGTTCAAATTGACAAGAGGAAGTTCGATTATATATGATATAATTGAACTAGTTAATTATATATGATATAATTGGCTAAATGTATGAGATACATTATTTTGGAGGAAATTAGATATAAATATGATTTATATCAAGTAGAGGAGAAAATACTATAATAGATATATGATATCAAACTATAGGATAAAAATATAATATGATTATATTTATTAATTAATTAGTTGGTTATTATATGATAATTAACCCAAAAAATCGCGTTTGGACGTGGGTTAGTGGGATTGAGTTGGTTATTGTAATCGATGAAATAAAAATGAAAAGTGTTTTCATTTTTGGATCGTCCGTCAATCGTCCAAAGAATTCGTAAGAGAGCGTGCTGGTGATACTAAACGATCGCTTAAACTTTACGAGAGACTATACGATAGCTACTCTCCGTGTAAACGATCGTCCACTTTGCGCCTAAACGATCGTACATTGTCGACTACACGATTGCATAGCTTCTCTAAACAATCGTATAGTGTGCCGATTTAGCTAAACGATTGTATATCTTTACCTAAACGATCGTTTAGTAAATCCTACACAATCGTGTAGCTTCTCTTAAACGATAAGCACTTCTGCTACGCGATAGTGCCTTTTTCCCTCCCACTTGCTTATCGCCTACATGATTCGTGTTTCCTCCTTCCTCTACCAAATTCACCAAAGACCACCCTTTGGGTTTTCACTCCGAGAATACCCGGGGCTCTTTAGTGGTGGTGTCGTCCCCGCAACATTCGTGTTCGTGCAGTAGTTCATGCTGCTGTTGTTGACGCTGTTACTGGGCATTGGTAGATCGCTTGGAGGGTTCCACTGATTGAAGTGTCGAAGTGTGAAGAACTTTTCAACTGGTATGACACTCTTTCCCTTGTTATTATCTTGTTCATAGCATGTCGTTAATTAAGTTTTATTTGCATAACTGTATGATTTAAATGTATAATTTGTATTTCAGTCACTGTGAGATCAGAGCGATCTGAACACGCTCATGGAACTCTTCGATATGAGATTCTTCAATAACTTTCTGCTCACGAGAGTCAAACACATAAATTTTGCACAAAGAATATACTTGCCCTATTTGGAAGTTTTCATAGCATAAAAAATATTAAACTTGACCTATTCACCATCAAACTCCACAGACAAAGTGCCCTCATCTACATCAATCTTAGTCTTATCCGTCTTCATAAATGGCCACCCAAGCAAGATTGATGCATATGAGATGGATGTGGGCTCTTCCATCTTAAGAACATAGAAATCATCAAGGAAAAAAAAAAACACATTGACCTAAATTAGGGCATCCTCTATGACTCCTAGTAGGTGTATAAAGGACCTATCAGC
Organism: Benincasa hispida; assembly: GCF_009727055.1. Lineage (NCBI taxonomy): Eukaryota > Viridiplantae > Streptophyta > Magnoliopsida > Cucurbitales > Cucurbitaceae > Benincasa > Benincasa hispida. The sequence continues at coordinate 32,047,461 of NC_052352.1, forward strand.
TAATTGTACGACAACGCCAATTTCAGTTAAGTTATTTAATTTTAATTCTTGATAAATTGAATAAGGCATAACATTTATTGATACACCTATATCTAGCATGGCCCTATCAATTTTCTTTTTGCCTATGATGCAAGGGAGAGAAAACATACCTAGATCTTTCTATTTTTCTGGCAAATTTTTATGTAGGATCACAGATACGGATTGACTTACCATCATCCTCTCCTTTTCTTTGGCTTGTCTTTTCCTCGTGCAAAGCTCCTTCAAGAATTTAGCATATTAAGGACCCTTCTAAAAATCTCCAAAAGCTCCTTGCCCTTGTCTGCAACTGGTTGTTTTGGCCTAGCAAGCCTGGAAGGAAAAGGTGCTTTAGGTACATATGCATCTAAAAGAGGATAAGGGTGAGAAGATACTCCCTGTTTGTTTTGTGGTGGCAAAACAGTTTGATCTAAAGAAGGAATCTCTGGATTCTCCAATTCTGGCACTTTTATTGACTCAATAGGTGGCTCCAACTCCTTGCCACTCCTCAATATGATTGCACTAACATTCTCTCTAAGAATTGACTCAGGCTTGGACAAAAGTTTACCATACGGTCTCTCCAATCTGCTCATAGAGGTGGCTAACTGTGAGACTTGGTTCCCCAAAGCTTCAATGGATTTCTTTGTATCTTCCTGAAAATGTTGTGTATCCTATTGAAATTTTAAAGAGTTGTTAGCAAGACTTTTAACAATGTCTTCCAAGGACATACTGAACCAGACGGAGCTCCATGATGAGGCTGAGGCCGCTCATTCTGCCCTCCCCATTTGAAGTTTGGGTGGTCTCTCCACCCAGGATTGTAAGTCTAATTGAATGGGCCCTACCTTTTATTTTGTCCATTGTAATTGTAGCCTCCAATGGAATTTACCTCAGGAATTGTTTCTTTCGGAGCACTTGGGCAAATGTCAGCTAAGTGACCAGTCCCATGACATACTTGGCAAATGGAAGCAGGTTGTCTAATTTCCACCTTCGTCAATTGCTTAACAACAGAAACTAAGTCAAATATTTCATTCTTAAGTTCACTTACCTTAGTGGCAGACTTCACACGGGCTGCAACTGTAGTTCCAAATTGTTGAGAATTTGTAGCCATGGTAGATATTAGGTTCATGACCTTAGTCGGGGTTTTATTGACTAAGGCTCTTCTTGCAGCTGCATCTATGCTGCTTTTATCAGTCTGCATCAGTCTCTCATAAAAGTACTGGATTAAGAGTTGGTCTGAGATCTGATGATGGGGGAACATAGTACAGGTCTTTTTTAATCATTCCCAATACTCATGAAGGGCCTCTCAATCAAACTGCATGATGCTATAGATTTACCTTCTCACACTAGCAGCTCGGGATGCTGGAAAAGATTTCTCCAAGAACTGCATCTGTAATATCTCTCAGGATGTGATGCTTCCTGGTGTAAGAATGTAGAGCCACTCCTTGGCATCTTCCTTCAATGAAAAGGGGAATGCCCTTATATTTATCTACTCCTGGGTCACCCCTTTAGGTCTCATCCCATTGCACACCACATACAATTCTTTCAGATATTTGTGTGGATCCTCACCCTGTAGACCAGCAAAAGCAGGAAGTAAGTGAATTAAGCTAGATTTAAGCTCAAAATTACCTGTCGTCTCAAGATAGGAAATGCACAAGGGCTGCTGAATGAAGTATGGTGTTGCAAGCTCCTTGAAGGTCTTTTCTTGTTCGGCCATTACTGGGAAATTTTCAGGAACGTTTCCTTAAGATGTGTCTTTAACACGAATTTGTCTGTTAAGAGCAGCCTATTGTCTCCTTTCTTTTCTGATTCTCCGCTCTTCCCTAGAGATATCTGCAAAATATAATTGTCTAGCACCCTTGGGAGTGTAGACCATGCACTAAAGGAGAAAATTGGTTAGCAAGGATAAACACTACAAGTATCAAAACTTAAGGATTCCATCAGCTTCGCGGCAACGACGCCAATTTGGCATATCAGCCTTACGATGTCGCTCCCAAAAGAAGGTCGTACAAATGAATTTAAATGCACCGAACTAACCCTTTATACTAACTAGTAGTATAAGTAGCAAGTACGGGATCGAACCACCGAGAGCCAAATATGGATTCCTCAAAAGTTGGAACTTAACGGAAGTAACCAAGGGGGGATTTGTGAAAATTGTTAAAATAAATTGTGAAAACAAAAATTGTGCAACGTAAACAATTGAGAAAATTTATTTATCGAACAAATACTTAGCTTACGTAATTATAATTTTATTCATTCCTCATTAATTCTATCATAGACTACTCAGCTTAGGTAATTATAATTTAATTCATTCCTCATTGATTTTATCATAGACTACTCAAAAGATACATGAGATTATTTGAATTAAAAACTTAGTCTACTCGATTGGAATCCTAACCGGTAGTCCATAAAATGAAGTCGATTAAGAGAAAAAACAAGAATCCTCAACCAATCAATTATTCAACAGGCATTAAGATTCAAGGCAAAACTAAGCCAATTAATCAGTTTCCATCGTCTAACTAACTAAGTGAGCAAAATTTATCTAAATTAGAAAGCAAATGTTTGCTAATTGGAATCCCAAATTAACACAACAAACTTACTTAACTCATGCTTCTAGGTGATGACTACCTAACGATTATAAATTAGGGCCAATCAAAGTAATCAATTAAACATGCATAGCTAATTTCTCAGATTTCCTATACATGAAAATTAAAGAATATGCTCAATATAAATTCCATAAATTCATAATAAAACTCATAGGATTATAAAACCAGTCTCAAGATTTAAATTGGAATGAAATTAAACTAACAAACCCAAGCTAAGTTCTTACCCTTTAGCCACTAAACATGCTCGATCTCAATACAATTGGCAAATGGGAAGAATTCTTTTAAGAGTTTTGGTATAAAAGTTGGCTAAAACTAGCCTGAGATATAGTGACGGCGTTCACAATTGGATGTGCTAGATCTGATGATATCGGCTGGACCCAAATTCTCCTTTTATAAAACTATCACAGCGTCGCAACGCTGCGGCGCATAATGAGCGAGCATTAGATATGCCTTGCAGCATTGGCATGACGTTGCATTGAGCGCACTCTAGGGTTATGCGTCCGTCAAACATCGTAGCATCGTAATATACTGAATGAGCATTGCAATGCTGATTCTTCTGTTTTTCAGTGTCAAGGTGCATTGCGACAACTGTGTCATGAAATCTCTGGGGCGTTGTAACGCAACACTGCCCTGCATCCAATCATTCTGTCCAATAGCATCAAGCTAGCGTTGGACTTAAGCTTAATCAGAGCATTGCGGCGCTTGGCAATGCAATAGCATTCTTACTTCGTCATTTGATCGATTTAGCTCCTAAGTTCGTCATTTTACCGCTTTTTATTTTCGAACGCTTAATCTGACTGCTTGTACACCCGAGTCCTACAAAATAATCAATTATACCAAATTAAGTAGCTAAACAACTCTAAGTTAAGCGAATGAAGATAGCACTTTTATTTACGTTTTTAGTTATCATATTAATTAAATTAAAAGTAATAGTAAACTTTAAAGTTGGTTCATTCAATAAAAACCATACATTTCTTTTAGTAGAATTTGCTAAAATAGAAAATAGAAATAGTTTGTTAGTTTAAGTTGGATAATATTTCATTTTCCAACTTTGATGAACTTACTTCAAGTTTAGTTGTTCGAAAATTTCTCTTCATTTTCCTTTTCACTTAATATCATTTTTAAATCAACTCGTTTAGGTATTGAATCTAATTTTTTTTTAAAATTAATATCGGTAGCTTTGGGCTTCAATCATATCATATTCTTTTTATGATAACAAATGTTTATTTACGGACGATTTTAGTGTTTTAAAGTGTTTAGAACATAGAGTTTGACAAAACGATTCCAACGTGTTTTAAATTTCTAAAATTTTAATTCATACTACAAGGATATGGCCAAAATAGAATTGAACAGAAAATATCTTGGAGATGATGTGGAGGCCTAATAATCAAAGTAGATCAATTAAAGTGGGTCACATGCTGCCTCAGAAGATTTACCGATGGTGGAACTTTTAGTTTTCTTGATTTATAAAAAATGAAAAAGTAAAAAGAATTTTTTTAGAAAAAACTTGACCAGCGGGCAAATTAAGTGTTAAAAAAGAAGAAACAATAGGCTAATGGTCCGTTGCTACTATTTCTCTTTCTCTTTTTATTATATTTCTCATCTATTATAAATATTAGGATAATAAATACCTACAAGATGCTCATATTTTGTATTCATTGACCATGTGTCATGTCCCTATTTTCCAAAGTGTTGTCCATGTGTCTCGACATGACACATTATTGTTGGCTTTTTGGCTCTTAATCTCAAATTAATTAATTAATTAATCAATGTTTTGATAATAACAAACTCAATTTTTAATTACTGAAATCTTAGTGTTTTAATATGTCCATAGTGTAGAGCTCGGAACAACAATTCCAACACCTCTTGAATCACTCAAATCGGAGCAAAACAAAGAAAATATGAACGAAACTAGTCTATAGAGAAAATACCGTGGTGGATGATGTGGTATAATCAGACCATCTGCATGTAGACATGTGGCAGCATATTGGTTGAATGGTGGATCATTAAGAGATTAACATATGATGGGCTTTTGATTTTTGGATTGATTTAAAATAAAACAATTGAAATTAAAAAGAAATTTAAAAGAAAAATAAATTTAATATTATTTTATGTTTGTGTCTATCAGATAGTTTTTTACACATGGTATATTTTTTATTTTTGGATTAACTTTTAAAAAAATGAATTTAAAAAGTAAATGAATTTAATTTAATTTTATGTTTGTGTCTAACGACTAGTTTTTGACGCATGGTATGTTTTTTTATTTTTTGGATTAATTTTAAAAAGAAAATGAATTTCAAAAGAAAATGAATTTAATATTATATTTTATTTGTATCTAACAACTAGTTTAGTTTAAAATCTCCACCATTGATTTTTCTTTTCCAAAATCTAATGATCCAAATTAATTGTGGTTTCTAAAAATTTTTCCATCTCTATATAAAACCATCTTCCTCTCCAAATTTTAAACCAACAAATTTTACATTTCATAATCCTCCAAAACTCAAAAGTTCCATTGTTGCTCTCTCTAAGTTCCCAATTTTTTTTCTTTTCATCTTATTCTTGAGAAAGTGTAATTGTATTGTGAGGATAAACTTGTTGAGTGCTTAAACTTGTAAATCCATTCTAGTGAGAGTTGTATTGTGTTCTTAAAAAATTCCAACATTTGTAACGGTTTGATCCTAAACCGTGGAAAAGATTGGGTTTGCTCTTAACCCATAAAAGGAGCGGTGGTGTAATGGTTGGGCTCTAATCCGTGGAAAGAGTTGGAAATATTTTATTTAAATTCCCAAGGGGCGCTTGGGGAGTGGAGTAGGTCGAGTTTGACCGAACCACTATAAAAATTATGGTGTCTTCTTCTCTAACTCATTCCTTTTTATTTTTGCAATCAATTTAAGAAATTTATTGTATGTTTTAGTTTGTTCTTATTTATTTGCTAAAATTTGATAGAATTAAATTATCACATTTTTTGTCATCTTATTTGTTGCATAATTTGAATTTTTCTTATTATTTATAAAAAGTGTATTAATTAGTTTAATTAGGTTAATTTAGAAAAAAAAAGTTTAATTAAACCCTATTCACCCCCTCTAGGGTTGCCAAATGGATCCAACAATTGGTATCAGAGCAGATTGCTCTTCTTGAAATATTTATTTCTTGATAAACTTAATTGTTTTTGAGCTATGACAACTTTAGGTTTTATCCATTTTACCGATAGTCAAACTATTACAAAGCCTCATTTCTTTAATGGTACTAATTATAGTTATTGGAAAAATAGAATGAGATTTCGTTCTCTTTCTATTGATTAGTATTTATAGTGGGATGATGTTAGGTAATGCTTTTTGAATAATTCAACAAAATATGTTGATGGTTGTGTAGACTTATAAATCTAAGGAGAATGGTCTAATTAAATGAAAGAAAAGCATTGTTCTATTAAATGCCAAAAATTATTATTGCTTTTTATGTGCTTGTGGTCTGAATGAAGTTGAGATATATAGAGTGTCTATTTCGGAAACTGTTAAAGAGATATAGAATAAATTAGAAATTACTCATGAAGGAACTAGTCAGTAAAATAAACAAAGATTGACATGTTAGTTCATCAATATGAAATGTTTAAAATTGATGAAAATGAAGCTATTTCGATATTTTTATTAGATTTATTAACATTGTCAATGCTTTAGAAGGACTTGGAAAAAGATACTCAAATCTTGAGAGATAAAGAAGACTATATGGTCTTTGCCTAAACAATGGGGGCCTAAAGTCACCGCCATTCAAGAGGCAAAGATCTCAAATCTCTTTCCATTGTAGAATATCGGGCTCGTGTGTGTGCATGAGATAAAGATCAAAGAAAACATGGAGGATGAGAGAAAAAGAAAGAAAAGAGTAGCTTTAAAACCATCTCTTAGAAGTTGACTCCAAGATGAAGATGACCTGATGAAGATGATGTTTCTATACTTTCACGTAAGTATAAAAACTTCATCAAGAGAAGAAGCAATGCAAGATAGCATCTCTCCAACCAAAAGAGTCAAAAGGTGAAAAGAGACAAAAAGGATGAGGTAATATACTATGAATGCAAGAAGCCGGTTCATATTAGAATCAATTGTCCTTTTCTCAAATCATCCAAGAAATCCAAGAAGAAAAGCAATGAAAGCTACGGGATGATAGCGTATGAAACGTAAGATGGTGGTAGGTAGTGATAATGAAGAAATGGTCCAATTTTTGCTTCATGGCTAATAGTGAAAGGTACAGAAATGATGAGGGTGAACTTCCTAGAACTCTTTCTTATAATGAAATTGTTCGAAGCTTTTGAAAATATGCGAAAATGATTTAGGAAAAACTTATTGTTTCGAGTGTAATATTGTGCTTAAAAAAAAAATTACAAGTTGTTATCTAGTAAATAATAAAGTGTTTACTTGGTATAAGATATGTGCTGTCTTAAAAGATGGCATGATGCTATGCTAGATAGTGCATATGATGAAGATATGAATATCTCTTGTGACAAGCATGACTTTGATTGTGATGAGAAAAATGTCTTGCTTGATAAAGTATAATTTCTTGAGCATGATAGTTGTGAAAAAAGATATTGATTAAATTACTCAAAGAAAAGAATATATTGCTTTGCAAGAACTTGATAAGGCTAAAGAATCTATTAAAAAGTTGACAATAGGTTCTTCAAAGATTAGACAAGATAATTGAATTAGGCAAGCCTTACGTTCTAAAACTATTTTTGTTAAAGCATCTCATATATATGTTCTAAGTTATATATGCTAATTATATCTAAGCATATTAAATCTAACTTTGTGCCTATACTGTCATATTGTTTGTGTGAACCATATTAGACCTAAGTGTGTTAAATGAAATATGCTCATACTACTACTTCTCCAAGAAGAATTTTTCTCAAAGGGCAAAGTTTCACACTGCTCCAAGAGAATAATTTCTCCAAGAAAAGTAGAGTGCATAAATTTTTGTAAGTAGATTCTTTGCATATATTTGTTGTTTTCTCATGTGGCAAGTTTGGACATACAACTTATTCTTGTTACTTGTCTAATATAATGCCTTAAATGTCTATGCAAAAATGAAATGGATTCCAAGTTTATCAATGCTAACCATCTAGGACCCAAACAAGTGTGGGTACCAAAGAATCAAACTTGAACATTTGTTTTTTATAGGTTTGTTGAAAGCCTCTAAGAAAAAATAAGTGGTACTTGGATGTGGTTGCTTCGAGGCACATGACGGAGACCATCCAAGTTTTGTTCTCTCTCCAAAAGGATGTGAGGTCTTGTAACCTTTGGTGACAACAAGAAAGGTAAAATTAATTGGTAAAGGTAGTATAGGTAATTAATCTTCTATTTTAATTGAAAATGTACTTTTGGTTGATGGTTTGAAGCATGATTTACTTAGTATTAGTCAATTGTGTGATAAAGACTTTAGAGTTTTGTTTGATAAAAAGAATTGCTCTCATAAATGTATTGAAATGTTTGAAAGTTATATTTGTTGGAAATAGAGATGAAAATGTTTATACCATTGATTTAAATGATTTTCTATAATGATAAATGTTTATCGCAAAGAAGACCGGACATGCTAGCATGCACTTAATTTCAAATATTTCCAAGAATTCTTTGGTTAGAGGTCTTCCCAAATTTAAATTTGAAAAAGGCAAAGTTTTGTGATGCTTGTCAAATGGGAGAAACTATGTCCTCTTTCAATCTAAAAATGTAATCTCTACAACTAGACCCCTTCGACTATTACACATGGACTTATTTGGCCCTTTTTAGAATTACTAGTTTTGTGAGGAACTATTATGCCTTTGTGATAGTTGATGATTTTTCAAGAATTTACTTGGGTTTGATGCTAAAACATAAGGATGATGCTTTGGAGCTTTTCTAGTTTTGCAAAAAGAGTTCAAAATAAAAAAAGTTTTTTTATTTCTAAAATTAGGAGTGATCATGGAGGAGAATTTTATAGCAATGCTTTTAAACTTTTTGTGAAGAAAATGGTTTTTCTTATCATATTTCTCCGCTCCAAGAACTCCTCAACAAAACGTATAGTTGAAAGAAAATCGTACTTTGCAAGAATTTGCTAGATCAATGTTGCATGAGGTATGGTTTTACCTACATACATTTGCGGAAGCCGTTAACACCGCTTTTTATTTTAAATAAAATTTTAATTAAACTTTCTTTGGATAAAATCCTTATGAACTTAGCATAACAAAATTCCAAATATTGGGTATTTCAAAGTTTTTGTTGCAATGTTTTATTTGAATAACAAAGAAAAACTTGGAAAATTTGATTCTATGATAGATGTTGGTATTTTCCTTGGCTATTCCTCTACTAGTAAAGCTTATAGAGTTTTCAATAAAAGAACTTTAGTAATTGAGGAATCTATGCATGTAGTATTTGATGAATCTTGCAATGTTATTTCTAATGAACCTATTTATAGTAATGTTTTAGAAGGAAATTTTGGAGATTTACTTGTTAGTGACAAAAGACAAGGAAATTGTTTCGAGTAAGCAAGAGGTGAGCTTAATCGAAAAGAACGAAGTTGGTTCTTCATCCATGCCTAAAGAGTGGAGGTATGCTCCTTCCCATCCCAAAGAATTAATTCTTGGTGATCCCGAACAAGGTGTGAAAACTCGTTCATCTCTTAATATGTTTAATAATCTTGCTTTTGTTTCTCAAATTGAACCAAAAAGTTTTAAAGATGCCGAAAATGATGAATTTTGGACTTTAACTATGCAAGAAGAATTAAATCAATTTGAAAGGAATAAAGTTTGGGAGTTAGTCCCTAGCCCTCTCATGCTTCTATAATTGGAATTAAATGGGTCTTTAGAAATAAAATGGATGAAAATGGAAATATCAATAGAAATAAAGCTAGACTTGTAGCTCAAGATTATTGTAAGAGGAAGGAATAGATTATGAAGAAACTTTTGCACCGTTGCCAGATTAGAAGCTATTAGAATGTTGCTTGCTTTTCCTTCTTATAAGAATTTCATTTTGTATTCAAATGGATGTGAAAAGTGCATTTTTAAATGGTTATATCATGGAGGAAGTTTATGTAGAACAACCTTCGGGGTTTGAAAGTTTTGATTTTTCTAATCATGTCTATAAGTTGAAAAAGGCTCTTTATGGCTTAAAACAAGCTCCAAGAGCTTGGTATGATAGACTTAGTAATTTCTTTCTTGAGAATGGATTTAAAATGGATAAAATTGATACTACTCTTTTTATTAAGACTAAAGAAAATGATATTCTTTTAGTACAAATATATGTGGATGATATTATTTTTTTGTTCTACTAATCCATCCTTTGTGTGAAGAATTTTCTAAGTGTATGCATAGTGAATTTGAGATGAGTACGATGGGAGAACTTAGCTTCTTCCTTGGACTCCAAATCAAACAACTCAAGGATGGTATTTTCATAAGTCAAGAAAAATACACAAGGATTTGCTCAAAAGGTTCAAATTCAATGAAGTAAAATTGCAAAAACTCCTATGAGCACATCCACTAAAGATTGACAAGGATGAAAAAGGTAAGTGTGTGGATATAAAAACTTATAGAGGTATGATTGGATCTTTACTTTATTTAATCGCTAGTAGACCCGATATTATGTTTAGTGTATGTCTTTATGCTAGATTTCAATCTTGTCTAAGGAATCACATTTTACATGCCGTTAAAAGAATTTTTTAAATATTTGTTTGGTACTATTGATTTAGGCTTATGGTATCCTAGAAATGTTGAATTTAATTTGGTAGGATATTCCGATACGGATTTTGCGGGTAGTTTACTTGACCGTAAGAGTACTAGTGGGACTTGTCAATTTCTTGGTAGTTCCTTAGTTTCTTGGTTTAGTAACAAGCAAATTGGTTGCCTTATCCACTATCAAAGTGGAATATATTACAGTTGCTAGTTGTTGTACTCAAATTCTTGGGATGAAACAAACTCTTTGTGATTTTGGATTAAAGTTTGATAATGTGCCTATATTTTGTGATAATACTAAGCGTGCTATTAATTTGACTAAAATCATATACATCATTTAGACATAAGCATATTGATATTAGGCATCACTTTATTAGAGAGCATGTGTAAAATTATAATATTACTCTTGATTTGTCGGCTCTAATAATCATTAAGCGGATATTTTTAACAGCCTTTGAATGAAGAAAACTTCTGCAAAAATTGGCTTGAGCTCGGTATTATTCGTTGTGATGCCTCTTGATTTTATAATTTTACTTGTTAAATATTTTAGAAGGCATTTTGATAGGGGGAGATATGGAAAGCATGTGTTAATATCCTTAGGGCGAGTTGTGCTAAATTTATGTTCATGTTTTTAAGGGAAACATTTATGTAGTTCTAAATTTTTCTAAATTTTTCTTTTTTATGATTCCAAAGGGGGAGAAGTTTAAGAAAAATATGCTATAAATTTGTTATGATTTTGATTGTATTAATTAGGGGGAGAATTTATTTTTTTAACAAAATTTCAAGAATGATCTTTATGGTGATATGTTGAATTTTATTATGTGCTACATATGGTTTATATGTATTTCAAGTTATTTTTCTTGAATGATTTGTCATCATCCAAAAGGGGGAGATTGTTGGCTTTTTGGCCCTTAATCTCAAATTAATTAATTTTAATTAATTAATTAATCAATATTTTGAGATAACAAACTCAATTTTTAATTACTGAAAATCTTAGTGTTTTAATATGTCCATAGCGTAGAGCTCGGAGCAACGATTCCAACACCTCTTGAATCACTCAAATCGGAGCTAAAACGAAGACGATATGACCGAAACAAGTCTATAGAGAAAATACCGTGGTGGATGACGTGGCATAACCAGATCATCTGCATGTAGACATATGGTAGCATATTGGTTGAATGGTGGATCATTAAGAGATTAACATATGATGGACTTTTGATTTTTGGATTGATTTAAAATTAAAAAAAAATTGAAATTAAAAGAAATTTAAAAGGAAATAAATTTAATATTATTTTATGTTTGTGTCTAACGGCTAGTTTTTTACACATGGTATGTTTATTATTTTTGCATTGACTTTAAAAAGAATGAATTTAAAAAAATGAATTAAAAGGAAAATGAATTTAATATTATTTTATGTTTGTGTCTAACGGTTAGTTTTTGACACATGGTATGTTTTTTTATTTTTTGGATTAATCTTAAAAAGAAAATGAATTTAGTATTATATTTTGTTTGTATCTAACTACTAGTTTAGTTTAAAATCTCCACCATTGATTTTTCTTTTCCAAAATCCAATGGTCCAAATTAACTGTGGTTTGAAAAAAATTTTCCATCTCTATATAAATCATCTTCCTCTCCAAATTTTACATTTCATAATCTTCCAAAACTCAAAAGTTCCATTGTTGGTCTCTCTAAGTTCCCAATTTTTTTTCTTTTCATCTTATTCTTGAGAGAGTGTTATTGTATTCTGAGGATAAACTTGTTGAGTGCTTAAATTTGTAAATCCACTCTAGTGAGAGTTGTATTGTGTTCTTAAAAAATTCCAACATTTGTAACGGTTTGATCCTAAACCGTAGAAAGGATTGGGTTTGCTCTTGAACCTGTAAAAGGAGCAGTGGTGTAATGGTTGGGCTCTAATCCATGGAAATGGTCAGAAAGATTTTATTCAAATTTCCAAGAGGCGCTTGGGCAGTGGAGTAGGTCGAGTTTGACCGAACCACTATAAAAATTACGGTGTCTTCTTCTCTAACTCTTTCCTTTTTATTTTTGCAATTAATTTAAGCAATTTATTGTATGTTTTAGTTTGTTCTTATTTATTTGCTAAAATTTGATAGAATTAAATTATCACATTTTTTGTCATCTTATTCGTTGCATAATTTGAATTTTTCTTATTATTTATAAAAAGTGTATTAATTAGTTTAATTGGGTTAATTTAAAAAAAAATTAATTAAACCCTATTCACCCCTCTAGGGTTTCCATATCGATCTAACAATTATTAGTGTCCATGTAATCCACCTCCTACTTGCCAAATTGCCTATAAATAGTAACATTTGGTGGGTTTTGGAAGACTTAGGCAAATTCTATGCAAATTGGAGAAATTGCAGAATTTAGAGAAATTTCTTATTTTATATTTTGCTAATTTGTTATATTTTTTATTTTTATATTATTTTTAATTTATTAATATTTATTTATTTTATTATTATATTATTTTATATTTGTTTTAATTTATATTTTATTAGTATCCTTGTTCTTGTTATGCTTCTTAAGTTCACAACACGTTATCAGCACTAGCTCCTATCGTTTTCCCCCTGAAGGTAGGTCCTAAAAGTATGTTGGTTTTTCTCTCTTCATCATAATTAATAAATTAAATGTTGTTTTACATATTTGATATATATTAAATTTATAATATAAGTATAATATTTTGTAATAGTGTTACTATGAAAATGTTATAAAATTAGAATTTGTAGCATTTAACAATAATGGTAATAATTATTTGTCATTAGTGCTTGATGCCAAATTACACGATACCACAAAAATTTGATCATCAAAAAACAATTTTAGTTTCTAAAGCTCGTCGTAAATGGATGCACTTGAGGCTCCAAAATTTAAATCAATATGTTAGAGAATTTACATCCCAAGCTTTTGATAATTAATTGCAAGATCATTGCTTATAAGAGCTAAGCTTCCTTCATTTGTATGAGAACATGCTATTTTTCATGTAGTGTCACTTGTATGTATTAAGCCAATAGCTTATCATAAGTACTCACCATTACAATTAGCTTATGATCACGTACCAAATATTTCTCATCTAAGAATTTTTTGTTGTTCAGTATATGTTCTAATTGCTCCACCATGACATACTCCACAAAGGAGGTTGGGAATATATATATATATAGGATTTGATTTCCCATCAATTATTAAATATCTTGGACCCGTGACGTATGATTATTTACTGTGCGATTTACTGATTGTCATTTTAATGAGAAAATTTTTCAAACATTAAGGGGAGGAATTAAAAGTTTGGAAAAGAAATTACATGGAATACATTGTTATTGTCTCATTTAGATCCTCGTACAGATCAATGTGAACTTGAAGCTTAAAAGATAATTCATTTGCAAAATATATCAAATCTATTACTAGATGTATTTGTAGATGTAAAGAAAGTAACTAAATCACATATACCAGCTGGAAATATTCCATCAAAAATTGATATCGCAAAATAGCAATTAGTCACCAATGATTCTGGGACACGCTAGAAGCGCCGTAGACCTATGGGTTTCAAAATTAAAGTCCTCGAAAAATAAAAATAATAAATAGTCAAGAAAACTTGGTTGAGAATATAAATATCCAGAAGAAATGTTTGACATGACTCGTGAGAAAGGTGCAAAAACGAAAGATAATAATGATATTTCAATAAACTACGTCATGACAGGAAAAAGATGGAACAGAACTAATGTAGTTATTGACAATATTTTTTTGTATAATGTTGCTCTTAATATTATTTCTTTCACACCCCCTCCTAGATTGCCCTCTTAATCTAGAAGAGAATGTGATGGTAGTAGTTACCAACCCTTTTGTGGCACCCACTACTAGACTAGCCTCCATAACCTGCTTAAGAAACACTAAATCCCATATATAACATTCAGTAAACTAAGAAAACTTAAAAAAAACCTCAGAACACTAGGGTCCAATACAAACATAAAAGCATCATAATAACAGTTACAGATTTTAGTGGGTCCCAACATTCCTCACTAGTCCCTAGCATGAACAACACATATGTACAGACATAGACAAAATAGTCACCTAGAATGTCACTTTAGTCTTTAAGCTAATCTTGAGTCCTTGAGTGGCAGAGCAGTAGGGCAACTAACCTCTGAGGAGATGACCACTACCTGGGGAAAAGGAAGACATTTGAAAAAGTGAGCTACTAGCCCAGTGAGTGCCTAATAAAACTTAATCATCATGCTTTAAACTGAAAACAACCAAGCAAACTCATACGTAAAAATTTTTAGATATAAAGTTTCTAGAAACGTTAAAACATTATAACTCTTCTTGAACCTTGTTGAGATAGAACCCTTTTGCTCAATTCCTCAACCTTTATCCTTAGTTGTTGTGGAGTAATCTCAACACAACCAACATCAACTCTACCTACATGCACGTGGTAATAATTAAGTACCGTCATACCTTAGGTACTATGGTCCAAATACCTTCTCAATCTCACTCTCCTTCAGTATCGGGTTCATCATAATCATCATACAAACATACTCATTAAAGCATGTATAAAAGTATAGTAGCATGAAACATATGCTTAAACATCCTTATCATATAATCCTGAACTTCCAACGCATGCTAGTAACATAAAGTATATAAATACTTGAACATGCTTTCATAACTTCTTTAAACTGTCATATGTTAGTAGACACTTTAAGAACTAGTTTGCTTGGAGTTTCCTTAAACATTCTTATAAATAGAGCTAGCATGAGTCTAAATTTTTAAGTAAAACATGAGTTTACTAAAACATTGGAAAAACACTTAGTTTTATCACTCACAGCCTTGGGTGTCCTTCCTAGGATTGATAAGCCTTCCCTATTGGTGTTAACCCTGTGGAAATGGTAAACGTATTTGGTCAATGCTATTAGTCCCCTCGTGAGACTAACTCACATAAACAAGCTTAACATTCAACTTAGAACATTTTCCTTCAGCTCAACGCACCTTCCTTATGCATTCAACACTTAAGAATTTTCTTGATTGTTGATGCTAAATCATGCGGCCAACTAGCATCATTATTGTGCCAACGGATGCCCATGCACCCATTCCGCCGCACACCATCACTTTACTTTAACCCTAGCACGCA
The DNA here is from genome assembly GCF_009727055.1 of Benincasa hispida. Taxonomy (NCBI): domain Eukaryota; kingdom Viridiplantae; phylum Streptophyta; class Magnoliopsida; order Cucurbitales; family Cucurbitaceae; genus Benincasa; species Benincasa hispida. Next base: position 32,062,894 of record NC_052352.1, read on the forward strand.
CCTTGCCACCCACAGTGCAACCCCTTGCATGCACATTGGCACAACGTCTCGGGTCAACCTGCCCTCGCGTGCGTCTGTAGCTTGCCGATTGAGTTGCTTGCTTGCTCAATGGTTACAGTTTCCTGCTTATTCAAACCAAATTTTCAGTCTCAAATTTGGGCACGAATAACTTAGATTCCAGACCTTTTCTTGAAAATTTTCCAGACTTTTTTTTAAAAAAAATTTCTTGAATTTTTTTTTAAATGTCTTAACTTGCTTACCTTAAAATTTGAGCGTCAAATATCTCGTGGTCTGGTCGGAATCCTTTGATCTCTTCTACTAACCCAAATTCATCAGAGAGTCTGACCTTCTTGAAGAATCCTTGAGATTTCAACTTTAATCTCTAAGAATTTCCTCTCAGCAGCCCAAGGCCATTAAATAAACTCATTAACCATTCAAATGCTTCTAAAATCACCTCTTTTGCACAAGTAAACTCCTCAAACCGACCCTTTGAACTGAGGTCTTCTTTTATGCTATGAATTGCATGCCCCTCTTTAAACCTTACGGTGTACATGGTCAAGATAGATATGCAAAGGGCTTAGAGATGTAATAAAAATAATTAAGCAGAATTTTCAAGAAATATCATGAAAATTATGAACCCTTTCATCTGACCTATTCTTATGCAAAAACAATTCCTATGAGTGTGTCATAGGCTAGTCATCATAAGGACACAACAACAAGACAAACTTAAACAAGGAAGAATTGTCCGAACACAACGCTCAAGGACCCCAAATAATATCATCATAAAAATTTGAAAAAGAAATTGGGCCAAAAATCCAAACGCCCTACCCCCAAGTTTTAAAACACACATTGTCCCCAATGTCATCAAAATTAAAGCACAAGGGATCAAAATACTTCCCTGAACAATGGAATGAAGGAAGGATGCATGCCACTCTACTCAACTCCTTTTTTTTCTCAAAAATCCTACAAATAAGAATAATAGAAAGAATTAGGCTCAAATAAATGAAGAATAAAAAAAGAGATACTTTGAAGTCTAATCCTAAAATCCTGGCTGCCTCCAGGTAGGGCAAATGTTTATGGTCGGTTGCTCGAGCGTGATACTCGCCATCATGGAAGACCTTTAACCTGTGCCCATTAACTTTGATAACTTTCCCTATCTCAAGATTAACAATGTCTACTGCACCATAAGTATAAACGTGAGAAACACCACAGGGCCTAATCCACTTAGACTAGAGTTTACCAGGCATAAATTTCAATCGAGAGTTATAAAGAAGTACCTTTTGTTCTACCTAAAACTCCTTGGGTGCAAGAATCTTGTCATGAAGGACCTTCGCTCTTTTCCTATAAATCAAGGAATTATCGAAACATTCTAACCTCAGCTCTTTTAACTCTTGAAGCTGTAAAAGTCTGGCCTCCCCAGCCTCTAAGTCCCAGTTGCACTTCTTGATTGTCCAATAAGCCCTGTGTTGGATTTCAACTGGAAGATGGCAAGCCTTACCATAAACCATCCTGTAAGGGGACATTCCAATAGGTGTTTTGAAAGCTGTCCTGTAGGCCCATAGAGCGTCATCAAGTCGGAGGCTCCAATCCTTTCATCCTGGGTTGACCACCTTTTCCAAAATTGTCTTTACTTCCCTGTTGGACACTGATGCGTTATTTTATGAGGAGAAATTATGGAATGAGATGCAGTGATGGAAATGTGTTGAGCAACAAGTTTTCTCAGTGGAATCTAAGTTTAAACCCCACTGAGTTTCCTGGTAAGTCCAGGGTCGAACTTAGGGACTTGGGAAAACGGTATGCGGTGGTAATTTTCAAAAAGACTTTGCGGTAACCGATAACTCAAATAGTTGTTTGCAGTAATAAAATAAACAAATGCGGCAGAGTTTCAAAAAGAGTTGATAATTCGGGAGATGCGATGAGTATGCAGTGAACGGGTTGAGAAAGGGTTCGGCTAACACTTCCTAGGATGCGTTCATGTTACATGCAACACACATACAATAGAAAACCATTCTCGACGCAGATGCTACAGCTTCTAGTACTAGAACGCATGCGATATAAGCGATAAGTCTATAGGACCTACACATAAGCCTCTATTCTTATCTATGCAATGACAAAATGACACACACACAAATAAGGCGACCATGTAATATCATAACCTATCTCTAGGGTGCATGCGATGCAGGTTGGCAAATAGAGCTTATCTTTAAGTCCCTATCTCTTGCTCATGCAGATCTAATCTTGCTCTCTCGAGTCTAGATTTTAACCTAGCTCTCTTAAGTCTTTAGGTTCTTTCTTTAGACTCTCTCTCGAGTATCTCTAAAGGGATTTTAGACATCGCATAAAACAAGATAATTGCATGCAATGAAGATCCTAGGTCATGTTAGCTTAGTTCTTCTCAACCCATTCGATAAGTTTAGCTATTCATGCGTGCTAAGAGAGTGAACAGATGTAGATAAAAAAATTTCATTGTATAGATATAGAGTTGAAATACAAAATAACAATGCAAGAAGAGAATAAAGAGCCTGGTAGCAATCGCTTGCTTCCTAAGGCTTTTACACTGTCTTTTCTACTCTGTTCAAAAGATAGTCTCGCTCTCGCGAGAGTCGGCCCGCTCTCTACTTTTTCATGCCTCTAGATTCTCTCTCGAGTTGTCCTGAGTGATCGTCCAGCGTCTCTTCCCTTCTCTTGCTCTGCCTTAAAATAAAAGAAAAACTATGAACAAGGCTATTCTAAGGAAAATTCCCTAATTATCCGAACTTGCTGAACTCGCTTTTCTGAAGGTTGCCTTTGGTATTTATTGAGCTTCAAGGTGAAAGGCGGCTTATCTCTTATGATTACACAGATGGGATGGATTTAATTCTCTGACTGATGCGCTGAATATTTGTCACCGAAAAGTTGAGTGTACTTGTTATCGTTAGTGGTTTGTCAACTTAATTTGGATTCGACTGCCATCAGCTTTCTGTCCCATCGTGATTAATTATGCTTTTCACCCAGATGCGCCCACCAAATTGCGCCAACTCTATGCGGCAATCCTTCTTGGATAGATGTTTGCGAGCACAAATCACCGTAAAGCCTTACGGTAATGCTGCGCTCGGCCGTTGATTTCTTGTGATCGCACTTTTCGCCTTGCGTCAACGCATATTCTGCATAAAAATACAAAAGTTAACTATTTTTATGCGATGAACGGATGCGACCGCAATGTTATGAACTTAATGATTTTTGGACGCAATCTAACATATTTTATCAACGCAAACGTTCATTGTTTAATAACTTAGCACTGTAATAACGTGCATTTCTGCCCGTTATCAGACACCTCTGTCTGCCCATTAGTCTGAGGGTGGTACGAGGTGGCAATACGATGTTGGACACCGTACTTCTTCAATAAGGATGCAATGACTCTATTGCAAAAGTGTGATCCCTTATTTCGAATTGAAATATTAGAGAGTTATCATCTTTTCCTAGTTTTCTTGCAAACTAAAATCTGTAAACAATCTTCAGTTAGTAAAAGATTTCAGATATTCCCATGGATGTAGGCAACCTTGTCGAACCACGTAAATCACTGTGTCTCTTTCTCTTCCTTATCTTTCTTGTTTTCAATCGTGTAATACTTCAATGCAAATCTCGCATCAATCGTTTACATTACAAATCGCATCGAGTATTAAATTATCGAGTCAATTGTGCATTGAATTATTGCTATCGAGTAGGTCTGAGTATACCATTTTCACCTTCGAGTTGCACCGAGCACCGTTCAAGAATCGTTGAGTACGATCGAGTATTAACTCTGTTATCATCGAGTTGCATCAAGGATTTAACAGAGACCAGTTAGACGAAGAAGGGAATTCTGATCGAGGATCGAGTAGCAAGGTGTCGAG